>NW_007755526.1:5902-7472 GCF_000696425.1 Galeopterus variegatus | reverse complement strand
AGTCAATATAGATGACAACAGAAAATTGATTTATCATTAATTTATGAAATCCAGTCATTTTTAATGGAGTTTGTAACAGTCAATAATAGCCTACTTTGAAGTGAAGTACAATCATCCTAGGCTTGAGTGTGTTGAAGAATCATTTTAAGATAAGGCACTCATTCTGCCATATGGGAATAAACAACATAGAGAGAAATGCAATATATTTAACAACTGGTATATAGGAAGTATATGGTAAAAGCATAGTTGCCAGGAATCTAACCCTATTTTGATCAGGAATTCTCAGAGAACATTGGAATAGATACTCAATAGTGTCTACTCCCCTTATATTAATCAAATAAAAGTCAATTGCAACAATATGTTAGAAGTTATTACTGAATTTCCTAATTAGCCACAATTGGATGTGACACTACATTAATCCAGAATATTGAATTTTATCTCGAGTTCATCATACTTAAATGAACCATCAGTATTGTATTTTAAATATTTTGATGATAATCAGCAAACTTATTTATATACAGATTTTATAGTTGTGAATAAATTGTCCAGATGGAATTATATATGTGTGTGTGTATGTGTATGTATATATATATATATACATATATGTGTATGTGTATGTGTGTGTGTATCCTTCATATATAACCTGCATAGGAAAACAGAAAGTTGTGTATAAGAGTGAGGGTAGGGAAGAGGTTTTTTACTCTATGATGTTTTTTTTTTTTCTGGTAATTTATATATATATATATATATATATATATATATATATATGCATATAAAAAATAATTATATGTATGTGACAGTTGTTATATTCTTACTTGGTAATTTATTAATTTATTTTTATTTATATTTTTATACATTCACCCCAAGATATTTATTAGGCAACTACTATAGCACAAATACTCTCTACAATCCTGATAAAAAGAGAAATTGTTTCTGACGTCTATGGAATTTATGTGTAAAGGGTGAAAGATGTTAAAAAGACACAAATAGATGTATACAGAATGAACTTTTTGAAGTCGATGTATAAAATTGCACTTTCATGCAAGTGACAATGGAAAATTGTTTCTTAAAAATATTCATTTTTTGTTCTTTTTTTTTTTTGTCTTTTTTGTGACTGGTAAGGGGATCGCAACCCTTGGTGTGGTGTCGCCCACACCGCGCTCAGCCAGTGAGCACACCGGCCATTCCTATATAGGATCCGAATCTGCGGCAGGAGCGTCACCGCGCTCCCAGCGCCACACTCTCCCGAGTGCGCCACGCGCTCGGCCCCATTTTTTGTTCTTACAAAGCCTTGGTTTTGGGTCAATTATCCATGAGTATACTACCTTTAGTAATCTGTCCCAAAGAAACTGATCAGATCCGTTGAATTTGCCTATATAGTATTTAATTAATGCAAACATCAACAGTACTTCAAGAAAAATAATGGGACCATCCTTGCAAAATTGACTTCAACAGCATCTCTCATGAAGAGTTGCTGGATTTGGGCTGGCCTGGTGGCGCACTGGAGACTGCGCCGCTTGGGAGTGCGGCGGCGCTCCCACCGAGGGTTCGGATCCCATGTGGAGACTGG
>NW_007755526.1:0-698 GCF_000696425.1 Galeopterus variegatus | reverse complement strand
CGTTGACTCAATAGCCATGACACATCATTTGCTGGCTGAGGTGGTAGGGTGTGTCTCTTGATTGATTTGGGCTTGTTTCACACAGCAGTCATTTCTCTGAGGACTCCACCTTATTCTCGGGCATTTACTGCCACATTATCACAATAACATCTCTCAAATTTTCTTCTGGTCTTAATATACAGGATAGAGAAGTTTTCTAGAGTGACTAAAAATTACTTAGATTCCATTGGGTTAATTTCTCATTCTTCCATGGTCTCACTGCTTTTTCTGTAGTATATACTCATTGCTTTATCTATGGTTTCACAAAAAGGTGTCACTGAAAACTGTTCCTGAGAAGAACAGACCTTGTGTATTGAAGCAAGTACCCATTAAAACTCTGAGAATTTTTATTGCCATCTCCAAATGGGTCCATATTTGGAATGTTAGATTGTACGAGAACTCGAGCTATACAATGGCCCTGCTATTGCTGTTTTTCCTTTACAAGTACTATATGCCCTTCCCTCTCATCTCCCAAGCACACTTGCAAAAGTTGCAAGTTTTTGTGTGTTTCTCCCCTAGAGTGGAAATTCCCCTCCTTTCATAGTTCATGTAGATGCTCATCTCTGTTAACTGTTATCTGAAAATGGATGGAAGATTAGTAATAGAAGTTGCAATGGAAAGATCTTGATGTTGATCTCCAGATTGATGAGGAAAGAATA
>NW_007755525.1:4002-7472 GCF_000696425.1 Galeopterus variegatus | reverse complement strand
ATATGAATAATTTAAAGAATCAATTTAATGACCTAAATTTACATAATTAAAAAATATCTTGCTTTATATTGCTTAGACTAGTAATTTGATATTTATATTATTTAGTAGATATTGTTATCTTAATAACAGCATTTCATCTTATTTTATGCGAATTCTATATTTTTGCAAACTTGTGCTGTGCCAGTTACTCACACCTGAGGAAGTCTTGGAAAATAGATGCGGCATTATAAAAAGCATTATAATTTGGCTAATGGAAGTTTCCTAAATTGTAAGGATAGGCCTTAAAATAAAATAAATATAGTCAATATAAGCTTAGCCTTGAAAGCCCTGTCATGTGTAATTAGCTTAATAAAGCAAAAATGTGTATAGAAGTATCATAATGACATTGACAAAATTGGTTAAAGTTTAAAAAGAGCTTTTATAATGACAGGGATAAACTTCAGATACCTGATCATTTACCACTTTCTGTGACAATATGCTGCTGGTTTTATGTGGATTACTTTTCCTTTGTGGTGAAAGAGTTGTGCCAGAAGGAAGAAACATCATATTGATCTTAGCAGAGGAAAAACGAAATTTTATAATTTAGGAAATAAATTTGGTTATATAATTATATAATAATTTATTTAATAGAGTCATGCTCTCTAACATCATGTTTTATTTGCAGTGCTGGCCACACATGTGGGGGACAAAGAAAAATTAAAAAAAAACATATAAATGGCAAAATTTCATAATTTTAGGTTTTTCAGAATTTCATCTTATTTTATGCGAATTCTATATTTTTGCAAACTTGTGCTGTGCCAGTTACTCACACCTGAGGAAGTCTTGGAAAATAGATGCGGCATTATAAAAAGCATTATAATTTGGCTAATGGAAGTTTCCTAAATTGTAAGGATAGGCCTTAAAATAAAATAAATATAGTCAATATAAGCTTAGCCTTGAAAACCCTGTCATGTGTAATTAGCTTAATAAAGCAAAAAAATGTGTATAGAAGTATCATAATGACATTGACAAAATTGGTTAAAGTTTAAAAAGAGCTTTTATAATGACAGGGATAAACTTCAGATACCTGATCATTTACCACTTTCTGTGACAATATGCTGCTGGTTTTATGTGGATTACTTTTCCTTTGTGGTGAAAGAGTTGTGCCAGAAGGAAGAAACATCATATTGATCTTAGCAGAGGAAAAACGAAATTTTATAATTTAGGAAATAAATTTAGTTATATAATTATATAATAATTTATTTAAGAGTCATGCTCTCTAACATCATGTTTTATTTGCAGTGCTGGCCACACATGTGGGGGACAAAGAAAAATTTTAAAAAAAACATATAAATGGCAAAATTTCATAATTTTAGGTTTTTCAGAAAAAAATGTTTTCAAATATCATACATATATGAAAGTTGTCATCACTTAAAATTGTGACATCTTATAACAGGAATAATTTTAAGATACTGTGACAGGGTTTTAAAAGAATATCTTTAGTTATTCTTTACAAAATAAATAATTTTTGAATACTTGCCATGGGCAGACAAATCCTGTGAATTCATCTTTATGCATTCAGAGAGAAACCTTTTGAAAGTGTTTCATTCTTTTCAACAAGTCTGTGAAGTGAATATGGTGGGGAGATGTGAATCTGCTTTGAGGTCAGTCTACATTCTCAAGGGCTTTTCAGAGTGAATATCTCTCTGCTGTGAATTTGATTCTAGTGTTTAAATCTCCACTCAGGGCTGTAACAAGGCCTCTGGATGCAAAACAGTGTGAATCATTCCAGTGTTGGTTGAAACTCTGGCAATGGGAGACTCGTTTAGACCCACAGGACTCATTTAGTCTCCAAAATGGTGCTTTCTTAGGAAATTATCATGCAAAATTGCACTTCTGGGATTTTTCACCTTACATATTCACATTAGAGCCTACCTCTTCCACCATTGCATGAGTCTAATACCAGGACTGATATATGTGACTAGATTAAAATTTTACCTGGGGAAACATAAAAAGAAACAAAATTGCCACTATTAACTGTAGCTAATAATTACTGAGAATTTACTGTGTGCCAGATACTACTCTAAGAGACTAACGCCACTATTAACTGTAGCTAATAATTACTGAGAATTTACTGTGTGCCAGATACTACTCTAAGAAACTAACGTGTTTTAAATTATTCAACTCTCTCTGTTTTAAATTATTCAACTCTCTCACCCACATTAGCAAGACAATTCTTTCTGACTCTAGATATTTGCAACAAATCATAATATATGGGGACCACCAATAGTTATAGAAAAAACTATGACATCAACTGAAGAACTTTCAGAAGGCAGAAATAGAAAATTCACAGAAGAAAAGCAGTGTGAAATGGTTTATAAACACTACAGTATCTTCCTTCATAAATAATGAAGAGAATGCAAATTAATATAAACACCAGGTAGAATTTTTCAATTATAAAATGAGCAATATTTGGAAATCATATCAATATTGATGAAGGCCTAAGTTGGCTTGAACAATAGTGGTGGAAATATAAATTAATTTAATTTTTCTCCAAATGACTAAACAATATGTATATAGAGATTTTTTAAAAAATGTTTCTACTTATTAAATCAGTGATTTTGCCCCATACATTTATCCTCAAGTAATAATCCAAAATGTGTGTAAAACTGAAAGCTTGTAAAAAAGTTAAAAACACAAAAATAGGGAAATAGGTAGCTATACTACAGAGCATTCATGTCACTGGATATTACAAAGCAATGAAAAATGATGTTTTGAAGAATGCGATGCCAAGGGAAATCTTCATCTGTAATATAATCCAATTTCATATAACATGATAGAGGTATAGATATAGATGAAAGGCTGGAAATATAACCAACAAACTTACAATTGAGAGACCCAAAAATTGCCAAAAATAGGTCAATATACAGTTGAATGTATGCATTTGTTTCTCCTTTATTGCCTTCTTTCATACACAGAGATAACCCTAAAATCATATCACATATATAAGATACATAGATGTTAAAATATAAGAGAATAATATATTCTTAGTACTAAATTTAAAAATCAAAAATTAAAATAAGAAATCAAGTTACAACTTTGATAAATAAAATGTACATTCCAACTAAGAAGAAAAACCTAAGTGTAATAAATTTGAACTAGACACACATAGAATTAGTGAATTGGAATACAGGGATGAGGAATTTTCATTATAATCAACCCAGAAAGATAAAGAATTTTTTAAGATGTTAAGAGGCATGGAGGCATATTGAGAGACCCTGAATGTATCTAAATGCAAGAACTGATGAATAAGAATTTTGAACAATTTAAAGAAAAAAAAGTAGAGCCTTCTTAATTCAAACATATCTTGAATATGTATCCTGACAAATTGATACAAATCTCTCTCTCAGTGAAATGCAGAACACTAAGTATTAAACTCACATGATGATAGATACAAAAAGTATAAAGGCAACACAATCAAACTGAAAAAA
>NW_007755525.1:0-374 GCF_000696425.1 Galeopterus variegatus | reverse complement strand
TTACTGACTTAACTAAAATTGCTGGTTAATTTTTTTTTATTGATTTAACTAAATCTGCTGGCTCATTATATTGAAAGGATAAGGGAGAGTATGTCAGGGGTTCAAATAAATAAAATCTTTATCATTTTTTTGCACTCAATAAAATGTCTAGAAATGAACAAATGGAAAAGAGCACAATAAACTTAATACTTAAAAATATGGGGCTGGCCCGGTGGCGCACTGCTACAGTGCGCCGCTTGGGAAGCGCGGCGGAGCTCCCGCCGAGGGTTCGGATCCCACATACAGACCCACTGGCTGAGCGAGGAGCGGGAGTAACACCGAGGGTTGCGATCCCATAGCTGGTCCCGGTCCGGTACGGGCGCGACACTGAGGGT
>NW_007755524.1:0-7472 GCF_000696425.1 Galeopterus variegatus | reverse complement strand
GTCATAGAATCAAATTTGCTGAGGAAATCTCAATAAGAAGCCATCTAAGATCACCATCTAAGGATGAAAGCCCAATTTAGTCTTAGTTTTGTTCTTTCATTATTTCTTTTTTACAACTGATGCTTCTTTAATATCTCCAAAAATAACACCTCTTAAAGAGGAATTAATACCAATTCTCCTCAAACTATTCCAAAAAATTGAAACAGAGGCCATTCTCCCAAACTCATTCTATGACACCAGCATCACTCTGACATCAAAACCAGACAAAGATACAACAAGAAAAAGAAAACTACAGGCCAATATTTTTGATGAATGTAATGCAAAAATCTTCAACAAAATATTAGCAAACAGAATACAGCAGCACATTGAAAAAATTATACATCATGATCAGATGGGATTCACTCCAGGGATGGAAGGATGGTTGAACATATGCAAGTCAATAAATGTGATACACCACATCAACAAAACCAAGGGCAAAAACTATGTGATTATATCAATAGACTCGGAAAAAGCATTTGACCAAAATTCAAATCCCTTCATGATAAAGACTCTTGACAAATTGAGTATAGAAAGAAAGTATCTTCACATAATAAAAGCCATATGCAACAATCCTACCACCAACACCATCCTGAATGAGAGAAAAGATGAAAGCTTTTCTCTTAAGAACAGGAACGAGACAAGGATGTCCCCTCTTACCACTCCTATTCAATGTAGTACTGGAAGTACTAGCTAAACCAATCAGGCAAGAGAAAGAAGCAGGGCATGCAGATTGTAAAAGATAAAATCAAACTGCCCCTGTTTACAGATGACAATATCCTATATACAGAAAAACCTAAAGACTCTACAAAAAAGAATAAAACAAAAAAAACCCTCTTAGAGCTGATTAATGATTTCAGAAAAGTTGCAGGATACAAAATCAACACATAAAAATCAGTAGCATTTTTATACTTCAACAAAAAACTATTGGAAAAAGAAATCAAGAAAGCAAACCCATTTGCAATAGTCACCAAAAAAAAAAACCTACAAATAAATTTAAACAAGATGGTGAAAGATCACTACAACGAGAACTACAAATCACTGTTGAAAGAAATGAAAGAGGACACAAAAAGATGGAAAGATGTTCCATGCTCTTGGATTGGAAGAATTAACATTGTAAAAATGTTGAACTACCCAAAGTGATCTACAGATTCAACATAATCTCCATCAAAACACCAATGATATTCTTCACAGAAATAGAAAAAACTATCCTAACATTCATATGGAACAAGAATCCTGGTGGGAGAAAAAAAAGTGGGAGGCATTATACTACCTGACCTCAAATTATATTAGAAAGCTATAGTAACCAAGACAGTATGGTACCAACATAAAAACAGACACTTGCACCAATAAAAGTTATAGAGAACCCAAAAATCAACCCAAAAACTTATAGCCAACTCATCTGTAACAAAGGCACCAAGAACATACATTGGAGAAGACTGCCTCTTCAATAAATGGTGCTGAGAAAACTGGACATCCATGTGTAGAAGAATGAAACTAGACCTATACCTCTCACCATATACCAAAATAAAGCTGAGATGGATTAAAGACCTAACTATATAAGACCTGAAACTATAAAACTCATAGAAGAAAACAGGGTAAATATTTCAGGGAGTACGACTGAGCAAAGCCTTATGAATAAGAACCAAAAAGCACAGGCAACAAAAAGAAAAATAAACAAATTAGATTATATCAAACTAAAAAGCTTCTGCACAACAAAGAAATCAGTTAACCCAGTAAAAGACAACCTAGAGAGTGGGAGAAAATATTTGCAAACTGTGTGTCCAACAAGGGATTAAAATCCAGAATATACAAGGAACTCAAGCAAATTAACAGTAAAAAAACAAGTAACTGGATTAAAAATGGACAAAAGAGCCAAACAGGCATTTCTCAAAGGAAGATGTACAAATGGGCAACAGACACATGAAAAAATGCTCAGTGTCATTCAGCATCGGGGAAATGCAAATCAAAACTGCATTGAGATATCATCTCACCCCAGTTAGACTGGTTATTATCAAAGATACAGAGAATAACAAATACTGATGAGGATGTGGAGAAAGAAGAACCCTTCTATACTGTTGGTGGGACTGTAAATTAGTACAGCCATTATGGAAAACAGTGTGGAGCTTCCTTCAACAAGCACAGATAGAACTGCCATATGATCCAGCAATCCCACTGCTGGATATATATCCAAAGGAATGGAAGTCATCATGTTGAAGGGACACCTGCACTCCCATGTTTGTTGCAGCTCTATTTACAATAGCCAAGAGTCGGAACCAACCTGAATGTTCATTGATGGATGACTGGATTGAGAAAATGTGGTATATGTAGACCATGGAATATTACTCTGCCATAAAAAAAGAATGAAATTCTGCCATTTGCTGCAACATAGATTTACTTGGAGAAAATTATAAGTAAAATAAGTCAGGCACAGAAAGAGAAATACTGCAGGTCCTCACTCATAAGTAAGTCGGAGCTAAAAAAAAAATAAACAAATTAAAAAAAAAAAAGAAAGGTACAACAATCACATTAACACATTGAACTTTCAAAAGCAGAGAACAGAACTGAGGTTATCAGAGGTGGGAAAGGAGGAGGGAGAACAGTTAGTGAGAAATTGATAAAGGGCCACAAAAAATTGTTATATTATGGAATGATGAATATACTAACTATCCTGATTTCATCACCACATATTTTACACAGGTATTGATATTCAACTCGGTACCCCACAAATATGTGTAATCAATTACGTTTCAATAATAAAAATTAAAAAATAACACCTATTGCCTTTTCATACCTTTCCTGCCCCTCTCTAGCAGTTTACTGATGTGTTGTATAAAGGTAATAGCATCAAAATGCAGAGCTTGCACCAAACCACATGGTTTAAAAATATGTACTAAAATAGACTTTACAATTGAACCAACATTAACACATCATTATCAACCAAAGCCCATGGTTTACATTAGGGTTCACTCTTGGTGTTCATTCTATGGATTTTGACAAATGTATAATGACATGTATCCACCTGTGTAGTCTTATACAGTTTTGCTATCCTAAAAATTGCCCGTGTTCACCACATGTTTTTAAAATGCTTTGCAATATTAATTGACTCTCATCGTACCTTTTGTGAAGAAACCAAATACTCTTTCCTCATTCTGTAATTGAGACACTCAGACTCAGGTCTTGTTTAAGAGCAGAGAGGAGAAATCGAACCTAAAAACCTGTGTTGGAAGCTGAGTTTCTCTTGCCCACGTCGCTCATTCCCAATTTCCTCAGGACTTTGAGTGGCCCCATCACTTCTTGGTCTGTACGTCCAAACCTCACAGTTATTTGTTCTCCTCGTGTCATTGGGCTCAGGAGTTCTTTGTCCAGGCTTGAATTTTGTAGTTCCTTTTTGTTTCCAGAACCATCTCTAAATTCCAGCCTGTATCACCTCGTGTCAAGATAACCGAGACCGCAGCGTTGTGCCCACGCCTCTCCCAGGCCCCTTCCTCACGGGCTGCATTGCATCTGTCATTTCACTGTGGATTGGTGGTTCCCTGTCACACACTGCATCAAACCGAGCTCCCCAGCCTGCCTCAAATCACAGACAAATAGACACATAAGGGATGACGTGAGTTTACGTTTCTAAAAATGAGCATTTACCACTAGGTGTAGATCTCCTTTGTTAAAAATTTGGCAGTGTGAATGTGGGACGACCTGAATTCTCACTGGAATTTTCTTTCTTTTTTCTACTCACACCAATAAATGACATTTTCATTTTTGCCATGCTCTTTTCCTCTTATTTCTTAGTCTGATTTGCCAATCTTACTTCCAATACTTTTGGAAGTGGACTTTGCTATTCCCCATTTTTTTTTTTTTTAGTTTCTTTTCCAGGTCTTTTCAACATTTTAATTATTTTTAATAGAGTTGTATCTCCCTAAACAAAGTCGCTTTTCTTTTTCCACATCTTGACTCCTGTCACTCTCAAGAAGTAGTCAGAGCTCTTCCTGGTCAGAGCTCTAGAGCCTGATATACCATCTGCCTCCTTCTCCTGTTTTAGCCATTTCAGATCTTTTATAGACTCACAGCCTCAACATGTTAGAGTTGAAGGGGACCTCAGGGAACCAAGACCACCTCCATTATTTTACAGATGAGAAAATTGAGCCTCAGAAAGGGAAGTCATTTGCTCAATATCCCAGAGCTAGTCACTGAAGGGCTGGGACCAGACCTCTGGACTCTTAATGGAGCACTCCTGCCAGTATGCCACACCCCAGTCACTTTGCAGTGACACCACCTAACTTTTTTTTTCTTTAACACATTATAAACCCTCTTTTAGTAGAGAACATAAATATTTCCTTCAAGAAATGTTAAACTAGCCAGGTTTTCTTGCTTTCTTTCTCTTCTTTCCCTCAGTTAGGGAATCTATTCAGGTTGCTCTTTGGTTCTAAATCGAGTCTGTAGACACGAATTGTTTGTTGAAGTTAAGCTAATATTCAGCTAGAAAATAACCAAAGCAAACTGCACAGTGTTCTGCCCAAATGGTCGGCAATGATGCTCCAAACTCCCGGGACAGACAGAAAACATTGAGATCCAACATGTAGCCTTTCTGAAATGAGTTTTAGATAGTCTTTTGCTGAGATCTTTTCTCAAGGATTGCTTTGATAGTTGTATGGAAAAAAAGGTACAATGCTACCGATTTTAAACAGAACATGGATTAAAGACCTGAAGCATCTTCATATCTTTTAGTAGGCCAATTCACAAATGGAGTAAATTTGCAAATAGGATTAACTAATTGAAATGGATAAGAAACATTTATAACCTTTGTATCAGAGAATGCTACGGTATAAAAGGCTAGGCTACATTTTAGGGAAGTTATACAAGGGGTCTTCAAAAAGTTCATGGAGAGATTCATATTATCTTTTAATTCTATTTTTCCACGAACTTTTTGAAGTACCCTCCTATACTGCAGCCTTGAGCAGCATCGTCATCCTTCCCAAAGGCCATCTGATGGCTGATTTGAAAGGGACAGGTCACCTTCTCCTTACACAGCATACCAAGAACACATTACATTTATTAATCAATGAAAAAGAATCACTAGTAATGTGCCATTTAAAAAAAATACTAATGAAACACCAAGGATATAAAGAAAAAGAGAACTTTATGTTCAAAGCATAAGATATGGTAAAAGTCATAGATTGCTAAATTTATGTCATAGCCATTTAAAAAAATCATCAAAATGTCATAGCAGAAACTAATCTTTCCCCATGCAAAATGTGACATCATCTCTAAAGGCTCCTGCTATTAGAGGCACTTGCCAATATTGTGGGTGTTTTCTTAAAGGCTAATTAAAAACTTTTGGCCCTTAAATTACAACATTACAGTTTTGCTACAGCAAAATAAGATGGGGAAACTGAAGTCTGATGTACTATGCCAGATGCCAAGGGGCAAAATTCCAAGCTCTTATAATCCAATTGACACATACAATATTTATTACAGAGCAGCGGGAATTCGTTATTTCATCAATAGGCTGAGAGACTAGATGGATTTTTTTCTGTTGAATAACTGGTTTATGATAATGGAATTCTATATCAGGTGTGGAGCAACCCAGCGTTCTCTTCTTTTTATATCTCCAGTTAGCGCAGTGCACAAGGTGCCAGAATTCTGTGATAGATGGGATGGAAGGAACATGCCCTTTTAATGGCTTCCAATAGTGGTGTAGCTACTTACTTGAGACTATAAAGCAAATATCAAACAGGTTACCTTTGTCAGATTTCTTGTGCTTAGGTAGCCAGAGTTTATAGCTATGGCAAAACAAAATTAAGGCAGCAAGAAGGGGATGGCTCTGTTGTTTTCTTCAGAGTAATTTTCATATTTTCTCCATATTCCCTGAATAATTTGCCTTACTTAACAAGCTGCGAATGTTGCTTGCTGCAAATATAATTGAAGTGGACGTTGTGTATAAATTCAATGATGCTCTGGTACCTTCAGGATCCCCCAGTAAGCAGGGATGATATTCAAAATATTTAACAATTAGTAAAATACAGGTTCTGACCAACTGAACTGGACCCTGGCTGGGATGCCTGACCTGCAGGCTGAATATAAGCCCCGTCAGAGGTGTCTTCTGTCAAGATATCTTGGGATTCATGGGGGACTATCTATGATTAATGGTTTGGGTCTTCACCTCTGGGTTCATCAACTTTGTGGGGGTGCTCAGATGATTCAGAATCTGGGGATTGCTCCAAAGTTGCACATTCACTCCTGCATATTTTTTGTGTTATGGGTTAAAAAGCATGGGCAGCATAGCATATTAGCAAGAAATCTGGATTAAATGACTGAAACAGTCTGCATCCATGTCCCAACTCTGCTACTTACCAATGGCAGGACCAGGGATAATTCATGTGATCTCCCACTTAACAACAGAATGAAGATATTGAACCAAAATTCTCTTTTGCTCCATGGTTCATTTAGACTTAATAATCATGCCTGCAAATAGATCATTAAGAAAATCTTCCAGTTTCCTAAACTGTGAAAGTGCATAGTCTCCCTTCAGTGGAAATTTGTGATTGTTATGCAGCATCAGCCCAGAGATGTGACATACTCTTACCTTCACAAGATCCATACTTTTGGTAGTTGAGTACTATTAACTAAAAAATTTTTGCCAGGTATTTAGTGTTCTCTTCCATCTTATAGTCTTCAATATCATGCCACATGAAATTAGCATAGTTTTTTAAGGGGGAAATGTTGACTGTCTGGGCTTTGGACTCTTCCCATAAGGGAGAGATGCCAAATGGGTTGAAAGTTTTGAAGCCAGTGTGCTGGAGTGAGTAGTTTATCTCCTTTCTGTGCTGTTAGTCTCATTCTGCAGATTGTGGAAGGGGAATGACTAGACTAATAATGTCACTTTTCTGGTGTCTCTTAACAATGATTTAGCACTAAAGAGTTGGTCTGGATTTATCCATTACTGTAAGGAGTGATAAGCAAAGACTTCTATTACTGTCCCTGGATTAGCTGACCTGATGGCCACCAACAACCGCCAGCCCTGCCTCCTCCTGCCACTGCATTTTACTGAGGTTAAATATGTCTATTGCCTAACAATTGTGGTGAGGAAGAAACATCGTTCCTGTCTTCCTTACATAGGGGTAGTGGACAGGGGCTTGCTTGCCAAGTCTAAATCTTCCTGTGGGGTAAATTACTCCTTACACTGATCATAAAATAAGCATCTGACATTTCCTGCAAATGCTCTATTTCTTAATACAGAATTAACCTGCCAAAAACATTGTGTTTATAATCTAAATATTTGGATCATAAGCCAAAAGGGTGGGGAAGTCTGTCTTCCTTCATATTTTGCACAGAAATGTGTCCAATAAATGTTAATTATGATGATAATAAATAATCAAAAAAGAACATGTTGAGGGGGAAAGTGTGAGGAGCCAGGAATGGTAAATTGCATTAGTTAT
>NW_007755523.1:0-7473 GCF_000696425.1 Galeopterus variegatus | reverse complement strand
GCTATTTTTCATTTTTAAACAAATGTCAGC
The DNA here is from genome assembly GCF_000696425.1 of Galeopterus variegatus. Lineage (NCBI taxonomy): Eukaryota > Metazoa > Chordata > Mammalia > Dermoptera > Cynocephalidae > Galeopterus > Galeopterus variegatus. The sequence goes on along the minus strand of NW_007755523.1, from coordinate 7,443 downwards.
CTTGAAACAATCTGTTTTCTCAAAATTCTCAAAGAGTCATTTTATATTCTAGTGCCTTTGGACCTTTTGTCTCCATTTTCTTCTTTGCATCTTTTGCATTCTGGCTTGAATTACTGTTGGCTGAAAATTACAAGCTACAGATTGTTTACTTCACATCTAATAGCACCCTCAGTGAGAATGACAGCTTGTTATAAATTAGCAAATTAAATCACTATGAGGTCAAATTATGATAGGTCCAGAATAGCTAGATAATTACAGATCTGGGTCACTGGTCTGTCTACCAAGAACATTCTGAATAATGAAATAGGTGACACTTAGCCATCTATTATGTCTAGTCATTTCAGATACATATTCTCCTTTAACTCTTGCAAACTGGCCACGAGGTGAGCATAAGCATTCCTATTTTATAGTTTCAGAAACGAGGTGAAAAGAGGTTAAGCAACTATTCCTCGCCGCCAAATTAAACAGCTAGGAAGTGACAGAAGTTGATATAAACAGTTTTTTTGTTTTTTGTTTTTTAACTCAAAAGCCTGCACTCTTAATACTACTGGATTTTGTCATGCACTACTGCTTTTCATTTTAATATACACGTTCACACTGGGCATTTTTATCTGAAATTAAGAATATAGGTAGCTTGTTGATACTGTGGTTTAATCAGCTGAACAGATACAAATTAGGTACCACTGGACTTCTCATAAGGAACATGCCACTAGTTTTAAGTAATTTTAATACTTCTAAGAAAACATTTAAACTATTTTTCAAATAATAACTTTATGTTTTAGTTAATGAAGTGTACATATTTTCTAGGCATCATTTACTGAATCCTGGTAGGTTTTTATTCCTCTCAAAACATAAAGCAATATACAATGTATTTTTTAAAACTCATTTCTTAATTGTTATTATTAAGAAAAATTTCAGGCCAGCCCGGTGGTGCACTCGGTAGAGTGCGGCGCTTGGGAGTGCGGCAGTGCATGCCACTAGTTTTAAGTAATTTTAATACTTCTAAGAAAACATTTAAACTATTTTTCAAATAATAACTTTATGTTTTAGTTAATGAAGTGTACATATTTTCTAGGCATCATTTACTGAATCCTGGTAGGTTTTTATTCCTCTGAAAACATAAAGCAATATACAATGTATTTTTTAAAACTCATTTCTTAATTGTTATTATTAAGAAAAATTTCACTTTTCATCATCAGTCCTTCATTTTCCTAAATCTCACTCATACCGTACAATAGCACTCTGATCTACTCCTGCCCATATACTCATAAACCCATGCCTAGGACCACAAGCACAGGAATATCTGATGAGTTCATGTCTACAAAGAAGTTAAGGGATAGAGATTTTTTTCCTCTCCTATAGAGGAGAGAAAAAAAAATCAGATATGGATGAGTCAAAAGTCTCCCAATGGACAGAGTAATAGTCTTTGGCTGAGCAATGCTGTTGACCTGAATTAAGTAAATTTCAAGGACTTAATTTTTTAATATAGATTTGTATTTGTGGTTCAAGAGGGGCTAATGAATTACAATTAATTAATATTACATTTGTTATTGTATCAAAGACTAACTGAGGAACACCAAGGGCTGCTAGAATACCACAAATCTAGGCAATTGCTGAGGCTCTGACATTTTTCATTAGATTGACAAAAAAATTCTTAAAGTTACAGTACTGATTCGGGGGACATTTCAGAGAAATAGTCACTTTTATACACCATTGATTGGAGTGTAGTTGATATAACTTTTCAGTTGGGAAATTTAATAATATCATAAAAAACATAAAATGTTTAAACTCTCTGATGACCAGTATTTCCACTTTAAGGAGTTTAACATACATAAATATTCACTGTTAAAGACATTCACGTGTAAGAATGAATATAAATCTTACGTATGTAAAACCTATGTGCAAGGAGGTTTACTACAGATTATTTTTTCCCCAGCTTTATTGAGATATACATGAAAAATAAAAATTGTATATATTTAAGGTGTACAACATGAAAATTTGATATATGCATACACTGTGAAATGATTACCACAATCGTGTTAATTAACACATTGAACACCTCACAGAGTTGTCATTGTTTTCATGTGGTGAGAACACTTGATATCTACTTAGATGTTCCTATGTGATCTACTTAAGTGTTCACAGATTATTGATAATGAGAAGAACTTTGAAACAACTTAAATGTTCAGCAATAGAGGATGAGTGGTACTTCGACATGATGGCACACAATGGGAAAGGCAGTGTAGTATAACCAGAGGACAGGTTTTCAAATCAGACCAACTAAGGTTTCATCTGACTCAATCAGATACTTGCTGTGTGATTTTAACATCTCCTATGCTCATATTTTTTTTATCTGTAAGGTGGTCATAAGAATACCTACTTTACATAAAATTTTGTAAAACTTAAATGAAAGAATGTATGTTTCTAAACACTTAACACATTATCTAACATTTGAGAAATATTATTTTCTGACCATCACAAATTATGTTTTACATATTATTCTGCAACATGGTAAATAGTTATAACATTGAGATTTAAACTAGGTACAGATAACGATTACAATTGTAGATATAATTCAAATATTCCTGTAGCCTATTGGCACAAATACATCAATGCACAATTTTTCTTTCTCATTTACCCCTCGATGAGTAAGGGCAAGCCCTCACCTCTGCTTCCCAGTCTTTTCCAGGTATTTCTGGGAAATCTCAAAGTATGTCTCATCTGCATCCCATTCCCACAGCACCCAGGCTACTCCTGGTGTCATCCTGTCCACAGCAACTAGGTTGAAATTTCTGCAGCCTGCAAGACTAGTCCTGTTGTTATATGCAATCTCTATACTTATTGGTTGTGTTACCTGAACCTAGGCTAAATCATTCTTTTTTTTCTTTTTTTTTTTTTTTTTGCGGCAGCTGGCTGGTGTAAGGATCTGAACCCCTGACCTTAGTGTTTAAATTATTCTTTAACTGTCCATGGAGAATCAATGCTTCATGAAGTCTACAAATTTTCCCAGTAATTATTTTCTTCTTTCATTCTTTGTTTTGTCATTGGTACCTCAAAATCAACACCTTATTTTATGCTAATCTATTTTTAAATTGTCTTTCTTTCGTAAGTACAGTTTTGCCATCTATTGACTTTACAGATAGTGACTTCATCTCCTTAATCAGATTACAAATTCCTTGTGAGAAAAGGTTAGGTTTTATGTTTTTCTTTAGCACCCCAATAGACCCCAGCATAATTCTACCATAAAGAATGAACTCAAGACATTCTTATTAATGTAGTCTCAAAGATGAACTAAGGAATAAACTGTGTAATAGGTAACTATGACTCAGCAAGAAATTTCTTTATGGTAATAGGGTGGACCCTTATGTGTTGACTTCTCCCCTTCAGTCTTCACACTACCACCATTCAGCCCTAAAATAGTTGAAAGGCAGCAAGCCTGTGTTCTGGGATCCTCTGACCTGGCATATTCTCCCCCCACACGGGCTGCTGAATCTGAGATCTGCTCCTGTAAGGAACAGGGCAGGTGGAAGCACTGCAGTCAACACGCCCTACCATGAATCCTTGATCAACTTCATGTGTATCCTTTCTTCTCTTCTTTGCTGGGAAGGTGAAAATGAAAATAATCTCAACCAAGTCATCATTCACACCGTCCTTTAAACCTAGATCAGCCTTTGTCATCTAACCTAATTTATGAGGTTTTTGGGTTTTTTTTTTTTCCTTTTTGTCTTTTATCATGTCCGGCAACAACAGGGCAGGTGGAAGCACTGCAGTCAACACGCCCTACCATGAATCCTTGATCAACTTCATGTGTATCCTTTCTTCTCTTCTTTGCTGGGAAGGTGAAAATGAAAATAATCTCAACCAAGTCATCATTCACACCGTCCTTTAAACCTAGATCAGCCTTTGTCATCTAACCTAATTTATCAGGTATAATTGCAAATCCTTTACATACATTGTCTCATTGTCCTCACAAAAACAAGAGGTGATGTGGCAGAGACAGTTACTGCTCCCCTGTCACTTCATAACTTTCACTACATTTCCTGCCCTCTCTTGCAGATAGGTTGGGGCTGTGTGACTATTTCTGATCAATGGACTATGAGTAGAAATAATATGTGTCTGTTTGGGGTGAGGGAAGTGGAAAGCTGGTGTGCCTCCTCCGTCCCTCTCTTCTCCTGATATAAACATCTTGGATTGGAAGCCGGTAGCCACAAGAAGAAGAAGTGCTGTCAGACTCACATTTGAATCTGTGAGAGTGAGAAATATATTGTCATTGCATTAAACCACTAAGATTTCAGAATGTGTGTGTTACAGCAGAATATCCTACCCTGTCCTGACTAACATAGATAATTTTCAGAATATAGAATAACTAGTACAGAACAGGCTCTGACCTATCAGAATGAATGCAATGACCAATGAATGAATGATGTTGGCTGTAAACAACTGGTATTAGTCATAAAAATCCATACCAATTGAATAATCCTAAAAATAACCCTACGAATTTATCCCAGTTTTATAATTGGTGAAACAGAAGTTCAAAGGGTATCAAGTGGCCTGCCTAAGACAATGACTTGTAAATGGCAGAGTAGGGATTCAAATCAGGTCTGTTTGATACAAAGCCCATTCTCTTTCTATCTCAGTAGGAAGTGAGATTCACTTCCGACTTGTAGAATGATGCCTAAATTACCTAAACAACTCATCAAAACTTAGACTGCAATAGAACTGTCCGAATAGCTTAATTACTTACTTAAACACTGGGGTATAGCCCAATAGTATAGGTTTACTATTGTTGAATTTTCTATACCCTGAACTCATTCTTGCCTCTGTATAGGATGTCAGTATTATATCTTGCTTTTCCTTTTAAATTTTCCTTGTGTCATTATTCATCATTAACCCTGAAACTGTATTATTTAAGCTGATATATCCAACTTTATGACATAACATATATTAAAGAGGCAAGGGAAAATTAAATTGGATGAAGTGCTTGGTTTTGGCACAGCTCTTCTGCTCCTGCTGCTCATTCTTCATTTAAATTCATAAGTCTTTTCTCCATGACAAGATAATCATCTCCACAGCAACTAACTATTATATCACAAAGGACGATGCCTGTGACTGAGAACTGATCAGCAGGAGCTGAGCAACACTTAAGCAACAGAGATTCTATTTTCATACAAATATCTCTAATTATAATAAGCTAAGGAAGAAATATATCATTCCTTCCCCCATTACCCCCCTTAATACAAGGAGAGTTCTCTCTACATAGTTTCTTACAAAAACATGGTGATTTCAACCGCAAATGGCTTTAATATGAGCATATTCCTATGTAGAGATGATATCACCTGTCATTGCAAGGCAAACGTGTGTCTAGACTGAAAAGCAGGCACTAAATTAAAATCACACAGACATACTGAATAATTTAAAGTAGAAATCAAAGCAGTATCAGTCTGTTACAGATTGCTAATAACATTCAAAAACAAACAAAAAACAAAAGCCTCTTTAAAAAGTGAAAGGAAATGTACAGAAACTGTTGCTTGGCCAAAAGACAAGTACTACCAGAGCTTCTCTTTCCAAAGAGGAAATTGGAAGGATGTGGTCAAGATCTTGTGTGAGTTGACTAATCACAACAGTGGTAAGATGCCTTCAATTTGAACATTTTACAAAACAATCTCAAGGTAGCATTTTCACTAACTATGAGAGCTGAAACTACAGTATAATATACTGGCAATCAATTTCCAAGAGGACACTGGATGACTACCAGATGCTTGCTGCTTATGATCTCCTGTTTTTCCATTGGTTTCATAGAATTTAAAGTCAAATCATATTTATAATCCATAACATAAATCTTAAAAAATGACATGCTTGACCCAAATGTTTCTTCTAATTACAGGCTGTTTCTTGCATTCAAAATCAAAGGCCATCAACTTGCTCACCATACACATTCTCCTTAGCCTCTGATCTCTACCTTCTGCTCCCTTCAGATAATTTAAACCAATATCTTGAAGGTCAGCGAAGACTCCTAATCTCAAACTGCACCTGTTCATAGTTCTGTCAATTGACAATTATCTCTGCCCAGAGAAGACCTGAGTTTGGAAAGGAATACCCACTTACAGTTATTTGTATTAAAATCAGTGTTCAGTTTGTTAAAGTTGTAAATTTTAAAATCTCATTTTTAATTTTTTTAATGTGGTAAAATCCACGTAACATGAAATTTACCATTTCAACCATTTTTAAGTACACAATTCAGGAGCATTAAGTACACTCACAATGTTGTACAACCAGCACCACTCTTCATCTCCAGAACATTTTCATCACTCCAAACAGAATCTTTGTGTTCATTAAACAATAACTCCCCATTCCACCCTTTCCTCCAGCCCTTGTAATCATCATTCTATTTTCTGTCTCTGTGAATTTGACTATTCTAGGAACCTCATTGATAAAGACTGAATTGTATACCCCAAGTTTTATGTATTAGAAACTTAATTCCTACTGTCATTGTGGAGGATAGGAAATCCTATTATGGTGATTGAAAGGTGGGGCCTTGTAGAGGTGATTAAGTTAATGGATGATGGTCATGGGTGTATTCCTACTGTCATTGTGGAGGATAGGAAATCCTATTATGGTGATTGAAAGGTGGGGCCTTGAAGAGGTGATTAAGTTAATGGATTAATAATGATGGTCATGGGTGAAGGTGATTAAGTTAATGGATGATGGTCATGGGTGTGGTTCTGAGCCACGACCATTAATTAAGCTTTAAAAGGAGAGCACGTAAGAGTCTCTGTCTCTCTACTCTGCCATTTTCTGCCATGTGAGACCCCTGCATTGCTGTAAAGCCACCACCAAAGAAGATCTTCACCAAATGTGTTCCCTGGACTTTGGACTTCCCAGCCTCTGAAACTGTAAGTAATAAATTGTTTTCTTAGAACCAAGTACCCAGTTCTAAGTATTTTGTTATAAGCAACAGAAATGGACTAATATACTCATATAAGTGGAATAATTCAACATTTATCCTTTTGTGTCTGGCTTATTTAACTTAGCATAATATGTTTAAGATTAAACCAGATTATAGCATATATCAGAATATCATTCCTTTTTATAGCTGAGTAGTATTCCATTGTACATACATATCACACTATGTTTAACCATTATCTGTTGTTGGACATTTGGGTATTTCCACCTTTTAGCTATTGTGAATAACGCTGTTATGTACATGGACGTACAAGTATCTGTTGAATCCCTTCATTCAACTATTGGGGTATGTACTTCGAAGTGGAATTGCTATATCATTTGATAATTCTAAGTTTAACTTTTTGAGGAACAGCCAAACTGTTTTCCACAGCAGCTGTACTATTTTACATTCTTACCAGCAGTACACAAGGGTTCCAATCACTTCACATTCTCACCAATACTTGCTATTTTTCTTTTCTTTTTTTAGTAATAGCCATCCTA
>NW_007755522.1:5528-7473 GCF_000696425.1 Galeopterus variegatus | reverse complement strand
ATTTCCCCTGCACACTGCCATCTGAGGGTCAGGGAGATTTCTGTTCATGGAAGTCATTCAGTGTCATCAGTTGCTGTCCAGCAGGAAGAGAGTGTTCTGAGGATCTCACACTGTCAGTTAAATGCTCTGGCACAGAAGTGACTCACAACTCACTGGCCAGTTAAAGTCATATGGCCTGACCCAACTGTGAGGGGATCCAGGTCGTACAACTTTACCACTGATCCAGAAGGGGAAAAACCAAAAATATTTGGTGAACACAATTTTAATATTGGTTGGATTTTCATATTCTCTCAAATATGATAACATCTGAGGGTTTCTTTTCCTTTCTTCTTAACTCTTTATTGTACCATGACTGACCACATGCCCTGTATGTTACTACTGTTCAACATCCAGAATTAACTGCCAGACATTTTTCATAGAAAAATATTTAGGAAAAACAAGAGTCATCTTTTCTATCTGAATACAATTTTCTTATTGCGATATACTCTATATGTACATATATGTGTGTGTATATACATGTATCTATATATTCCAGCTTTTACATTAGCGAAGGAAGAAGGAAATACTATGTAAAAAGAATAGTGAAGATGTAAGAAAAAAGTCCTGATTGCATTTTGCCTGTTTGGCAATCAGAAGAAACTAGAAAAAGTACATGCTGACCAGCTTCACCTTAGCTAATGCCTCCAGAAAAGGATCAGGCAGGTTAGTCAAAGAAAGTGCAGCTGAAGCGCTAATGTCAGGGGGCACTAATGGGGACCCTTCACCAAAGGCTAGAGGATCTTCACGTAGGTTTGGGAGTTTTCCTTCGTTCACTGTTATTTCTATTACCTCTTGAAACTGTAGTTTAACCTCTCTCCTACCTTGCTATCTCATATATTATCTCCTATCAGAGGAATAATAGGCAGGCAGGGCTCGCTTGGGCCAGCACTCTCTTCTTTTGCTGGTTTTTCTTAAGGGCTCCCCAATAAGGAGAAGATCACTGTCTTGCAGCTCCACTGCCATAACAAAATACCATAGACTGGGTGGCTTGAAGAACAGAAATGTATTTTCTCACAGTTCTGGAGACTGAAGTCTGAGATCAGGGTGCTAGCAGGGTTGGGTTCTGGTGAGGGCTCTCTTCTTGGCTTGAAGATGCTGCCTTCTTGCTCTGTCCTCACTGGCAGGGAGAGAGGGCACTAATCCCATCATGAGGGCCCCCTCCCTATGACTTCATCTAAACTTGATTACCTCCCAATGCCCCATCTCCAAATACCATCACATTGGGGGTCAAAGATTCAATATATGAATTTGGGGGTGGGACACAAACATCTAGTCCCTAACTACTGAGCAGTTGCTCTCCAGGCCACTAAGGAAACTGCATGGCATCTCTTTAGGCTCTAAAGTCCAAAGCACTCCTGGGACTAGGGGTCTCTGAGCACACGGAATCAAAGGAGGCCATCAGACCTGCTACTACAACTCCCACAGGGTACTCTGAAGTTGGAGGTAAGCATATTCTTTATTATTATTATTTTTAACTGGAATATGTAGTGTTTAAAGGTGGCAGAATACAGATTCTAAATGTTTTACTTATTAGAAAACCATAGGAAACAAGTGGCAATTTGATGCATTTATAAAATACATCATGACAAAACCCTGCTCTCAGAGAGAATGCTGGAACAGAAAACCTGCCAAATAATGAGATCTTTGCCCTGCTGGGTACTTGGCAGCTACAAGCTAATACCTTAATCCCATCTTCAAAGTGCCACCCAGGTTCGGCTTCAAGGCCTGCAATTACTGTGTTTATTCACCAAAAGCACTAGCCATCTTCCAGCAGACCAGGACTCCTGTGAGAATAAGGCGAGCCAAGTGTTTGGAACACCGAAAATTCCCCTTAAAGATAGTCACAACAATCAAGATAGCTAAAATCTATTCAAAGCCCTCTCCGCTAGGGGCCAGGTTAAGAATT
>NW_007755522.1:3471-4278 GCF_000696425.1 Galeopterus variegatus | reverse complement strand
GGTTTTGTAGTCATACTGCTTGGGGTCAAATCAAAGTCACTATAAACAACTATGTGACTTCAAGTAAATTATTTAACCTATATCCTCATCTTTAAAATGGGGGTAATAACATGTACATTTAGGTTTGTTGTGAGAAATAAAATTAAAATATGTAGATTACTTAAGACAATCCCTGATGAACAAATGTTAGCAATCATCTGGTTACATTTCACAATTTCATCTATTTGGAATTTGTTTTAGACAACTTAACAGNTATTAGTGTCCTATTTTGAATACATGTGTGTCACATGTATCTTATTTAGGGACAATGCTGAGTTATGAATTACAATATAATATTGGAAATAGAGTGAAAGATGTATTTTGAAATGCAACTCCCACTCCCTCCAACCCAAGACTATTGGTAGGGGACAAGAAAGAAAAAAAAATGAAATGCATTCTTATTACTAAAGTGTGCTATCAGCACCATCACCATTAGTGGGTATTTTTAAATGTCTCACTGTGCCCACAAATAAGTTCAACAATCCTTGATGTGAGCACAGGATTGAGAACATTTAATGGGAGATATTTTAGAGACAACTAAAGGAGAAGCTGAAATAAGTAGACTTTAAAATTCTCCTCCAGCTCTAGCTTCTATTGTTCTGTACTTCACCAAATTTAATGTAAAAGACAAAGTGTCTGCCCTTTGGCAGTTAATAATTTAGTTATGAAAGCACAGCTGAGGCAAGCATCTTTAACCTTTTTAAAAAAACAATTAAAAATAATATTTGGCAGCTTATTACCTTGGTTTGTCTAAACTAGATATATGAA
>NW_007755522.1:0-3027 GCF_000696425.1 Galeopterus variegatus | reverse complement strand
AACAATTAAAAATAATATTTGGCAGCTTATTACCTTGGTTTGTCTAAACTAGATATATGAAGGAGATAAGAAAGAAGGTTGATTCAGGCCTAAAGAATTCAAAGAAGAGTTTAGGGAGAGTATTTGAATGAAGAGGCATTAGAAAGAAGTGCTTGCTAATTGAGATTCACCGGAGTCAGATTGAAGGCTTGGCCATTTAGGTCCCTGAAGCTGGCTTGGGAGTGGGGAATAACATCCATGGCCCATATGAGTTTACCTTTTTAAAAAAAATTTTTTTTGTCTCTCTTGGTTAGATGGCAGAGACTTCTAACTTTGGACCAATTTCTCTTTCTATTTGCAAGGCATATTAATGGGCCATGTATTCAGTAAACCCTTGGGAGTCACTAGTTTTTTTTTTTTTTTTGCTTGCCAGTACAGGGATCGAACCCCAGACCCTGGTCTTATCAGCAGCGCACTCTAAGCAACCGAGCTAACTAGTCAGCGGTAGTCACTCATTTTTAGATGCCATAAATAGTGGCTGTGAATGGGGACAATGCTAACCTGAGCCTGCTCTCTGTGATGAGAAGCATCACACACAACCACTGGGTAGCATGCCCATAGGGCTTGTCATACTTCTTGGCTGAAAATTAGCCTAATCAAAACAGAAAATGCCAGAGGGGGAAATACACAAACTGGAATATAAAAAATATTTCAGATTCCACCTTCTTAGCAAAAAATAGACTTTTATTATCATTTGTTCCTAGAAAGTTGGTATTTTTCATTTTTTTTTAATGTGGAGGATTACAATGGTTTTATAACGTTAAACCAAGATTGCATTCCAAAGACAAACCCAGCATTGTTGAAATATATGATATTTTGTTCATACATTACTGATTTTGGTTTGCTAGTATTTTGTTTAGGAATTTTGCATCTCTGTTTAAAAGTAAAATTGGCTTATAATTTTTCTTTCTTATACTGTTCTTATCGTGTTTTAGTATAAAGGTTATGAGTGAGTCTCTATGAGACTGGGATTATTATTTTAAGGATATGCACATTTATTTGTTCAAACAACAAATACATAAACTGAATAACAGATGAATAACAAAATATTCTGTAGAAAGTAGGGCTTCAATTTATTCACAAAAACTGGAGATGTAAAACTTATTAAAATTTACATGTTATTTTAAAATCTCTAAAATTATTTTAAATAGCTCTCTAAAGTCTTCCAAAAGCATGCAAATATCAAATTAATATCAGAGGAGGATGAACAAACTTTTAAAGGGCAAACTATTTTTTAGGCGTTATCGACAAGTACACTTAAAAAAAGAAATCAAGAACAGAAGAATCTAATTTTAGCAAGATAAATTGCATTAAAAAATCAATAAAACAGAATATAGACACAAGGGCACTTCAAAAAGTTCATGGAAAAACAGAATTGAAAAAGAATGGAAATCTTTCCATGACCTTTTCTTGTTTTATTTTGTTTAAATTTTTTTTCTTTCTTTTTTTTTTTTAAAAAAAGACTAAGATCATAGAAAATATGTTCTTTGACCACAATAACAGAAGGAAATTTAGAAAACATACAGATGTGTGGAAATTAAACAACATTCTCCTATATAAACAATGGGTAAAAAGAAAAATCACAGGGAAATTAGAGAGCACTTTGTCATAAAAATAAAAGTGCAAAATATCAAAATTTATAGGATGCAGGGCTCATGCAGTGCTTTGAGGAAAATTATACTTGTAAACATCTATATTAAAAATAAGGAAAATCTCAAATCAGTAATGAAAACTTCTACCTTAAGAAAATAGAAAAGTAGAGCAAACTAAACTAAAAGCAAATAGAAGTAGAAAATAAAGATTACAACAGAAATATATGCAATAGGGAATTTTAAAAATGATAGAGAAAATCAACAAAACCAAAAATTGATTCCTTAAAAAGATCAACAAAATTTGCAAACCTTTATCTAGACTGACCAAGAAAAAAGAGAGAAGACCAAAATTACTAAAATCAGAAATAAAGACCGGTTCCCGCTCACAGGCTGAGCGTGGCGCAGGCGCAACACTGAGGGTTGCGATCCCGTTGCCGGTCCCCGGTACAGGCGCGACAGCGAGGGTTGCAATCCCGTTACCGGCCAGTAAAAAAGACAAAAAGGAAAAAAGAAAAAAAAAAAAGAAATAAAGTAGGAGCATTATTACATTGTCACTATGGTTTTTTTGTGGTGATAAAATTTAGTTTCTTTCTCTTTCTCATTTGCATTTTTGTTGTACCAGTGGGTTTTGTTCTTTCTTGTGTATTCATGTAATTATCATTTTTTGGATTCCAGATGCGGGACTTCCTTGAGGATTTCTTTTAGGGCTGATTGTGTGGTGGTGAACTCCCACAGCCCTTTTCTGAAAAATACACTACTTTCCCTTCATTTCTGAAGGATAGCCTTGCTGGGTATAGTATTTTTAGCTGGCAGGTTTTTTTCTTATAGTATTTTGATTATATTATCCCATTTTCTTCCAGCCTGTAGAGTTTCTGTCAAGAAGTCTGCTGTTAGTCTGATAGGGGCTCCCTTATAGGTGAATTGATGCTTTTCTTTTGCTTTTTAAAAGATTCTCTCTTTGTCTTTGAGCTTTGCCATTGTATTAGTCTGTTTCTGTTGCTTATAAAAAAAAATACATAGAAAACAAAATTTATTGCTTACAGTTTCAGGGGCTAGGAAGTCCAAAGTCCAGGGAATACATCTGGAGAGATGTGGTGGTGATGACATTGACCTCGGGTCCTCACATTGCAAGATGGTGGAAGCAGAGCAGAGCAGAGAGAGCAAGAGAGAGAGACAGACTCTCCTCTTCTTTTAAAGCCCTCTGAACCACACCCCTGACCACTATTTTTAATCCATTCACTTTGACATGGTCCTACAATCTAATCACCTCTTTGAGGCTCTACCTTCAATTATCATAACAGGATTCCCACACTCTTAATAGTTAACAGTAGGGACTAAGCCTCAGTGAGGTTGGGTGGGGCATCCAGTCTACAACAGCCAGTTTGACTATACTGTG
>NW_007755521.1:6825-7476 GCF_000696425.1 Galeopterus variegatus | reverse complement strand
GGCTGCTCCAATCTTGGAAGAGGTTTCAGAGAGGGAGTTTGCTTTGAGCTACCGCTCCTTCTTTCTCTGCAAGGTGTGATTTGCAGACAGCCATTCTCAAAATGAAGAGAGGATCAGAGGCATCTTTGGAGGCTGTTGTACACTTGGGAGTAGGATGGGGCCTGGGTATATGTTTTACAAGCTCAGAGCTGAAAAAAAATACAAGAAGTCTAATAATCTCTAGGCCGAGGTGAGTGGTGCTGTTTTGGAGAAGATCAGAGTGCTAGGCTGTGAGTCAAGGGACCTCCATGCAAAACTTTATTTACTCTTGGATCCTTGTTTAAAAAATATGCCAGCCAGCAAATGGCCATGATCCCATTCCATTCTGTTTTTTGGGGTTTTTTTAAGTCTCTCTACATAAAACTATTTAGGATGTTAATAGCACATTTCATTTCTGTAAGGAAATTCTTTCAGTTCTAAATTAGTTCTTATAGAAAAATTTTAATAATTGGATGATGTGAAAAAAGTATGCTTTTCATTTTTTTATAACATTTGGTCTCAATTTTCTACACGGGAAAAGAGATGATGATCCCTTCCTACTTTAAAATGAAAAAGTAAGATTCAAAAGAGATCTTGTGAGAGTAGTATAGAAGGTATTAAAAAGGATAGTGG
>NW_007755521.1:0-2485 GCF_000696425.1 Galeopterus variegatus | reverse complement strand
TGGAAAACAAATTCTCATTCTACTATGCAGAGCAATGCAGCTCTTCTCTCTAGCTCCTCTACAGAATTATTTTTATATGAAAATGCATTAAGGACCTTAGCTGAAAAAAATGGCCATTTAAAAAGTCAGATATACTTCATCTGTAAAAATTGCTGTGACCTAAGAAAAAACCATTCCCTTCTAATTATTGAGAGACAGGTGTTTCATATGTATACTGTGTTACAGGACCATACTGGACACTTTTCATCCATGATTCTGTTGACCTTCACAACATCCTTGACAGAGATTTTTATCATCTCTATTTTGAGAGCAGGAACAAAGAATGAGAAAGTTCATGTGACTTTCACAAAGGTACACAGCTAGTAAGTGGCAGAACCAGGATTCTGCCCCAGGTGTATCCAACTCCTGATCCAGGTTCCTAACTGTGAGGATATAGACACACACACACATACACACATACACACACACGGGGTCTCTCAGGGTGGCTGGGACATACCAGGGACATGTACAGGATTCTGTGAACCTTGTGTCAAAGCAGATCTCCAGGAAAACAGAAAAGGAGGACTTGGGAAAGCAAGCTCCAAGAACAAGATATGAGGGTCAGGCAGCTCTAGGGACACTGAAGTGGCACTGATGGTGAGAACTGTCCTGAACCCTGTGGCAGGAGGCAGGTGAGGAGCATGTAATCACCACCGTCACAGGACCATGTGGGTGTCAGGAGGCGGGTCCCTTCATGCCCGGACCCTGTCTTACATGCTGGGGCACAGCCCAAGGCCAAGATAAAAGGGCCTCAGGCCAGAGCACCCCATCCGCTCACCTCCCAAGGTGCTGACGGACCCCGTGCTGCCTGTGACCCCAGTAACTGTCCACTAGAAACAGGAGCAGGGGCTTCTACAGAGGGATGCTCAGACCAGGGCAGAAGGGAAGGCTGGCCAGGCCGTTTAAGGCTGGAGTTTATGTTATTAAAGAGAGAAGGCCCACAGGGATGGAGCAGGGGCAGGCTGGTCACTGCAGGGGTAAGAGGACTCTTGTGGTGCTACCTGTGCTCTGAGGAACCAAAAGATCTGCAGGGGGTTGGTACCCTCAGCATGAAGGAAGGAAAACACTGGCTGCTCCAATCTTGGAAGAGGTTTCAGAGAGGGAGTTTGCTTTGAGCTACCGCTCCTTCCTTCTCTGCAAGGTGTGATTTGGGTACAGCCATTCTCAAAATGAAGAGAGGATCAGAGGCATCTTTGGAGGCTGTTGTACACTTGGGAGTAGGATGGGGCCTGGGAATATGTTTTACACGCTCAGAGCTGAAAAAAAATACAAGAAGTCTAATAATCTCTAGGCCGAGGTGAGAGGTGCTGTTTTGGAGAAGATCAGAGTGCTAGACTGTGAGTCAAGGGACCTCCATGCAAAACTTTATTTACTCTTGGATCCTTGTTTAAAAAATGTGCCAGCCAGCAAATGGCCATGATCCCATTCCATTCTGTTTTTGGGGGCTTTTTTAAGTCTCTCTACATAAAACTATTTAGGATGTTAATAGCACATTTCATTTCTGTAAGGAAATTCTTTCAGTTCTAAATTAGTTCTTATAGAAAAATTTTAATAATTGGATGATGTGAAAAAAGTATGCTTTTCATTTTTTTTATAACATTTGGTCTCAATTTTCTACACGGGAAAAGAGATGATGATCCCTTCCTACTTTAAAATGATAAAGTAAGATTCAAAAGAGATCTTGTGAGAGTAGTATAGAAGGTATTAAAAAGGATAGTGGTGCCAGAGATTTGTTTTGTGTTACTGATCCTAATCAGGTTCTTAAAATGTGCATAGTAGAAATGATGTTGAAAGGAGAAGAAGGTACAGGGTGGCCTCTGTGGCTTGCATCTGACTTGGTGTTTGACTCTTCCTCAGCTCCTGAACGCCTGCTTGCCTGCCAAGATGTCCTGCCAGCAGAACCAGCAGCAGTGCCAGCCCTCTCCTAAGTGTACCCCCAAGTGCCCTCTGAAGTGCCCCACCCCCAAGTGCCCCCCAAAGTGTCCTCCTAAGTGCCCTCCAGTCACTTCCTGCTGCAGTGTCAGCTCTGGGGGCTGCTGTGGCTCCAGCTCTGGGGGCTGCTGTAGCTCTGGGGGTGGTGGCTGCTGCCCAAGCCACCACAGGCACCACAGGTTTCACCGCCGGCACCGGAGCTCTGACTGCTGCAGCCAGCCCTCGGGGGGCTCCAGCTGCTGTGGAGGGGGGAGTCGTCAGTGCTCTGGAGGCTGCTGCTGAAGCGGACCCTGAGCTCAGAAAAGCAGAATTCAGGACTGTAATCTGCTGAAGACATTCTTCTTTTCCTAGGCCTGCCTGCAAGGCTGAGATATCCCAGGGAAGACTCTGAACTTGTGAAGAGAATATCTCCCCCTGAAGGCCAGAAACTCAAATCTCTCCTGAATCCCCATTCGCTGGTCTTGGACCCCATCCTTGGGGCTACCCTCCCATCACCATGTCAGAGACCCTAACT
>NW_007755520.1:4446-7476 GCF_000696425.1 Galeopterus variegatus | reverse complement strand
AAAAAAAAATCCTAATTACCATAGCCTCACTCTGTTAGTAACTTTAATCCTTAATTAAAAAACTCTTCATATGGCCATAATTTACTGAAGTAGAGCCAGCAAGCCACTTCAGATGCAGATTACTGAATCTTCTGCTACTGCTGAATCTCTCCCCAAATCCCTTCTATGCTAATGCCAAATGAGTATTCAATTTTGTGGAAAATTAATTGTATCACTTTTTCATTCTTACATTTTTCCCTAATTAATAAGTATCAATATAAAGGCAGATTTGTACAATATTTACAGCATAGAATTCTTTGGGGCCAATTAGTATAGTCTCACCTAGACTACACTAGAAATCGTATATGAATTGAAACCCAGAAATTCAGAACAGGTATCAGTTGTTAAATTTTTTTGTACATGTTCAAATTTAAATAAAATTTTAAAATGTCAACATATGTTCTATTTTTTTTCCCTTGCAAAATGGCCTATGCTGTTTCAAATCAAATAATAGAAAACTTCATGTCCAGAATTCAAATATTTCTATAATTTTGTAAAACAATGTTCACAGCAAACAAAAAGCAAACATTTAAGTGTGATGGGCCTGGTAGTCATGTGAATGTTTATTTTGTGACTACTTGCCTCCTTGGTGACACAAATGCCTCATCTGTTCATAGGATTTATGTGATTCAGTGGTTTAACTTTAGTCTCTTGTGGAGTTAGCCATTGTGCTTGGTTCTTAAAAAAGCAAATAAAACGCCGTAAGATAAAAATTTCCCTTAGATTGCAGGTACTTTGCACCTTTCCTCTGCTTTCCACATTTTCTATTTACACAGCTAACAATACTTAGAAATAACTACAAAATAATACTGTGTACAAAAAAGGAATAAAATCAATCTCTTGCATATGCTGTTATTCATTTTATAATGAGTATCAAAATAGCTTTCTCCTCAACCAACTTAAATGCCTCAATGATATAATTTAAATGCAAAAAGAACTAAGTGAAAACTAGAACTCTTGAGATAATCTTGAACTGTAATTTTTTAAAAAATCTTCATTCATTCAGAAGAAATCAATTATGGATTTACCCCAAATGTTCATAATTAATGGATACATATGTTCCTAGGGTTATTTTTAAAAACTCTTTCTACAAGTAAAACCTGCACTATCTTTCTCAACCACTTCAATCCTATGACTATCATTTCACAAGCACTGCAACATAAAAATTCCATAATTAAGCTTTCAGAGTGGTTAAATGGGTCAGGAGTAGGATGATGGTTAAAAAACTGAAATGTGAAATTAAGTTCCACAACAATAAATGCATGTGATTCTAAGATATGCTATAAGATTCATTCATAATCAATGAAAATATTTTCATTCATAAAAATAAATTCTCTTTTGCATTTACTTACATAACATGGGCTTAAAAAACTTCCATTTTTCAAGCAAATGCAAAAAAAATTGCAAAGCTTATTTTACATTTAATTTTATTTATATCATTCTTTCTAAATTATAAAAGGCCATGTTTTACATTTTTTTTGAAAAAAAATCAAGTATATATACCTATATCTTCTAGTTTTTTGAAAATTGCATATTTAATTGAATAGATAATATATGCACATAATTCAAATATCCCAAATTATTAAATATATATAAACACACAAAAACTAGAAATACATAATTGTTTGCTTTGAATTAGTTTCCAAAACCTAAACTCTAAAATTCCCAAAGTGATAATATAAAAACAACTCTAAAAAATAGCAATGATACTCATGTCTACATACTTAATACGAGCTGCATTAAGGCTATCACGTCTGTGTCTTCTCTATTCCTTGCATTGGTACTACTGAGAAAAATAAGAGCTAAAAGAAAAGAAATAAGAGCGTGAAAACCAGTCATCATGTGAAGTGTGGTGTGTACAGATCTTCCTTCTGATTACTTGGGCTACACTATCCTAAAGAAATAGAAGGGATGGGTCTCCAAGTAGCAAAAATAGCTATGGAAAAACTGAGGCAACAGGGCAAAAATTGAGGCAAGTGAATAGGGAACATTAAGGGAAAATTAAACTGTACCAAATATCAAGCAGGTAGAAATGTAAAGACATTCTTCTCACAAATAATCTACTACCATCAATGTGCCCCTTGCAAAAGTAGTGTATAAGTAGGCAATTTAAAAAGCAGCAATAAAATGGGCCGACCCCGTGGCTCACTCGGGAGAGTGCAGCGCTGGGAGCGCTGTGGCGCTCCCGCCGCAGGTTTGGATCCTATATAGGGATGGCCGGTATGCTCACTGGCTGAGCGCACGGTCACAAAAAAGGACAAAAAAAAAAAAAAAAAAGCAGCAATAAAGCTAAATATGGTACAAAAATCAAGAAATATTAAGTTCTCCCAAGGAACTATAGGTGGAATACTAAAAGAAAACCATAAAAAGAATACTTCCATCTCCGGAAAACTGGAAGTTCTCCAATGAAGGGAGTAACATTGAGTTTATAGACATACAGATTGTACAGAGAAATGGTAAGTGCAATACACTTATATCAAAAATCAGAACAATCAAGAAATTAAGAATTAGGTAACTGAAGCCCTGTCTTGCCACTTACTGTAACCTATTCTTGGCTCAAAGCCAGTTTCTCAAGGTGATTCACATTTAGTTCTAGCTGTCCTGCATCCCATTTCAGACCACCGAACACCATGTTTTCCCTCTCGCTGCCTCCTCTTCCTGCTGTTTACATATGACTCTTATGAAACAAGATTTTTATATTCAAACTACCAGGCACTTGACAATGTCTGAGTTCCAGGAGGTTTACTCAAGGATTTCTACTTCGGATGGACATATAAGTGGTTAGAAAGGGAATTTATATCCCTTCCCCAACCCCATTTCTGTCCTGTGATGACCACCTCTAAAGCTTAAATTTTATGAGGATAATATCATTGTGAATTTTTAATACTTTTACTTTATGCAGTGATATAATTCCTCTCTAAATGTTTACTGTGGTGGTGGGGGGGAACAAACCAAAATTGGACTAGCCGTTCCTAATGAGTACAACACTGT
>NW_007755520.1:2144-2787 GCF_000696425.1 Galeopterus variegatus | reverse complement strand
GGCCATCTGCAAGATATTCTAAGACACACGTTCTTCTACATTTCAACATCTCTGAAATCAGTGGCATCTTACAATGGCTGCCAGCTAGGTGACAGTCCTGACTTAGCATTGTGACAACCAACCAGTGAGACATTCTAGAAGGTCAAAAAAACACTAGTATCAATGCATCTTAGATTTGATGAAATATACTATTAATCTATGAATGACTTTTGGAAGTACACCAGCACCACTATGCAGACCAGTTAGCCACAGGCTTGCCCCCACCTAATTAAGGCAAGAGTATGCTGAAGAAAACACCTAAAGTTTCAGGTAAGGCCATACAGACATCTTTACAGAAAGGAAACAGATTACCTATACTGGAAAAAATTAAAACCAACAAGAAATTTAAAGAACAGGGTCATATCAATCTCTGATCCACAACACCGAATGCCAAAAAGTAATGAAGCACCCTCTATAGCAGTGCTATTCAAAGTGGTCTGGTCCACAAGTTGCTTTTTACTGGTCTGCAATGAGAAGAAATTAAGAGAAAGCTTTTAGAAACTTTTATAGCAATTTGACATTGCCATGACATCCAAGCATGTGATCAGCAATTTATTTTTGTTGTACTTTACCAAAATATCAGTCCATGACAGACTAGAAAAAA
>NW_007755520.1:0-258 GCF_000696425.1 Galeopterus variegatus | reverse complement strand
AAATGATAGGTAAGGGAGGTGATGGATATGTATGTTAATGAGCTTGATTTAACCATTCTACGTTGTATACATATATCATAACATCATATTGTATCCCACAAATATATACAATTATGATTTGTCAATCAAAAATAATATTGATTTTAAAAAAGAATGATAGAAAATCTTTTCCGAGAGCTTTGTATAAATCTGGAATTCCTGAAAGACAGAGTAGAAAAACGCTGGCCCACAGAGGGAAGATGGGGATACTGCCTACCT
>NW_007755519.1:6161-7476 GCF_000696425.1 Galeopterus variegatus | reverse complement strand
CCTATTTGAGTCTCAGCTTGCACCCCATTTCTAAAACCACTGGAATGGTCTTTAGAAATGCTGTCTTATAGATAAAGAAAATGACACCTAGAGCAGCCAAATACTTATAACTTGTCAATCTCCTACATGCTGGCTAACTATAGCATCTGATGTCTTCTCTTCTCTATTTGATCCTTCTGAATAGATAAGTTCACATGAAGGGTAGGGAATAAAGCAGGAACAAGACGGAATTGAGAAGAAAAGGTATATGTAAATTAATTTTTACAAAAGGTCCAGCAATTGATTGTGAGGTCGCCTTCCTACAAGTGGGGAATAAAAGTAGAAAATAGGAGAAAAATCAACTCTACTTCAGAAAGTTTTCAAGAATTCCCATTAGAACAAGTATATCAAGAGCCCAAAATAGAAATGTATTTGTTTCCTTAAAAAAACGATCATTAGATGATTATAGGTACAATAAACGAATCACTGCTGCTCCAAAACATGGTTTTTAATTCATAATGATACCTAATCAAAACATTATTAGGGCCAAAGTTTGGCTTCCATGGTACACAAATCAAAATTTTATTCCAAAAATATTGGAAGGGACACATATTCCTGACAATGCTTATCTTCACAGCATTGTCATTGTGTATGACTTAAGTCTTTTTCTCTCACCCTTTTGTCCTATAAGCTTCTCCTTTACTCTGAACCTGGGTCCAGGTGCTTTCATGGTTACTTCACAATATTTCTACAGACCATTCAAAGGAAAAGACAAACATATAAGTTTGTGGTCCCATGTTCATTTTGGCTGGAAGGGTGAGAAACAACACTCAGAAAAACGGTTTCATAATCAAAATGATGACAAAGCAACGTCCCTCCCAGGTAATGGAGCCCAAATTCTTGCCTTTGATAACTGTTGAGATCAATAGGAAAAGTATTTACTGATCATTTGCTTACAAATGTTTTCTTATAATGTCAGTGACTACCTTGCCACCTTAGTGAAAATAGCTTCTCTACCCCCATAAAGTGAATTTAGGTTATCACCTAATTGTATTAATTCATTGTAACTGGCAGACAATACGTTCGTGTATTATGGACTGAAAAATAACATCAATACATTTATGAAGGCAGAAGGTCCAGTTTCCTATTTTACTTCCTAACCAAACTAATTATTAATTACAATTTGATTGAGTTATTATTCTTTCACCCTTTCTTATTTAACGAATCTTTCTTAATCCATACGTTAAACAATAATTCATGAAATATATGATTTTAAAATCATGGGCCGGCCCGGTGGCGCACTGGATAGTGCGCCGCTTGGGAAGCGCGGTGGCGC
>NW_007755519.1:2420-3032 GCF_000696425.1 Galeopterus variegatus | reverse complement strand
CCTAGGAATGTTAGGTTGATTCAAAATTCATGAATCCGTCATATAAATCATCACATTAATAAATAAAAAAACATGTTAATATGAATGAATTCAGAAAAAGCATTCAATGAAATTAAACAATTAGAATACAAATATGAGAAAAAATTTCTCACCTTGATATAAAACTTATAACTAACTTAATAGAGAATGGCTGACATATTTTTCCCAAAATGAGGAACAAGCTGAGAATGTCTGATCTCACCATAACTATTTATCATTTTACTTTAAGTCTTAGAAAGTGCAATAAGGCAAAGAAGGGGAACAAAAGCCATACAGACAGAAATAGAAGAAGTAAAACTAGTATTGATTGAAGATATGATCATATAAGTACATCTTCTCAGGGAGTCTACAAATAATCTACTAAAACTAATGAGCAAGTTCAGCAAGATTGCAGGAATTTTTTTATACATATGTTTCTAAATCATTTCTCTAATTGTGCTAAATAATTAGTTTTTGTATATGTATTCAAATTTCAATTTTAGCAAGGTAGATAACAGATGGACTTTCAGCCGCTTCGTCTAAGTGAACTAAACTAAATTCAAAAGCAAGAATGATGTATCTTTTTTTTTTTTT
>NW_007755519.1:0-465 GCF_000696425.1 Galeopterus variegatus | reverse complement strand
TTCCGGATTCTCTATTCTGATCCATTGGTCCATGTGTCTGTTTTTATGCTAGTACCATCCTTTTTTGGTTACTATAGCTTTGTAGTATAATTTGAAGTCAGGTGGTGTTACGCCTCCAGCTTTATTTATTTTTTGTTTGGGATTGTTTTGGCTATTCAGGGTCTTTTGTTGTTCCATATGAATGTTAGGATTGTTTTTATATTTCTGTGATTTGCTTTTTCTGTTTCTGTGAAGAATATCACTGGTATTTTGATGGGGATTGCATTGAATCTGTAAACTGCTTTGGATAGTATGGACATTTTCACAATGTTGATTCATCCAATCCAAGAACACGGAATGTCTTCCCATCTTTTGGGGTCCTCTTTCATTTCTTTCAATAGCAGCATGTGATTCTCATTATGCAGATCCTTCTCCTCAGTTAACTGTATTCCTAGGTACTTTATTTTTTGTGATTATTGTAATAGG
>NW_007755518.1:5843-7477 GCF_000696425.1 Galeopterus variegatus | reverse complement strand
AGAGAGCTTGCCTGAGGTCCCACCATGAGGGTGTCCACGGCGGAGCTGGGGGTCAGTCTCAGGCGGCTGCACGCTGCATCATTACGTCATCTATTGATCTGCAGCTGTGTGCTGGTAATGTACTACGTGTAGGGCAGCGTCTTAGGAGCTTGGGACCCACTGATAGATAGAGATGGAAAAACCTGCCCTCACCAACTTACCTTCAAGAGAAGGAGGCAGGCCCTGAACATGTCAGTAAATCGTGTGGTATGTTAGCACCTGGATTTGTTTCCGGGGGCTGCCATGATGAATTACCACCATCTGGTGGCTTAAACCATCAGAATGTTGTAGCCTCATGGTTCTGGAGGGAGAACGTTCAAAATCAAGGTGTTGACGGGGCTGGTACCTTCTGGGGGCTCTGAGGGGCTCCTTTCCCGCCTCTTCCAGCAACTCGTGGCCGCCACACTCCTCGGCGCCCGTCAGCGCTCCTTGGCTTGTGGCTGCATTGCTGCCATCTCTGCTGCATCTCCACGTGGTCTTCCTCTCTGTGTCTCTGTATGTCCAAATCTCTTTCTCCTTTCTCTTATAAAGACACAGTCATTGGATGTGGGGCTCATCCTAAATCCAGAAAGATTTTATCTCAAGATCCTTAACTAATGACATTTGCACAGAACCTGGTTTCCAGATCAGGTCACTTTTTGACAGCGGAACCGGGCAGATCCACGTGTCTCCCTCACCCTGCCACCTTGGACCCAGGCAGCGGAGGAGCTCTAGGCCCCGCCCTGGCGTCCTGAACTGGCATTGCACAGGTGAGCCCCCCAGTGCCAGCCAGCAGAACCGTGGCTCCACGCGGTTCCCTCACCCCGTCGCCTTGAACCCAGGCAGCAGGGGAGCTCCAGGCCCCACTCCTGTGCCCTGAAGTGGCACCACACAGGTGAGCCCACCAGGGGCGGCTGGCAGCTACACCAGCCAGCAGAACCACGTGGCTCCATGCAGCTTCTCATCCCGCCTCAGACCCAGGGGGGAGCACCACCACACCTACTGTCAAGCAAAGACAATTCACCCCCACAGTAGCAACCAAGGCCACTCTGCAGCCAACCTCAGTGCAAAAGAAGAAGCAGCCCCCCTACCAAATGACCAAGCATCAGCAAGAAAACACTAGAAGCACAAACAATCAAGAAGAAATGACAACACTGAAAGGATACAGTAATGCCCCAAACTCAGACTCCATGGAATAGGGAATCCTTGAAATGCCTGAAAAAGAATTTCAAGCAATGATCTTAAGAAAACTTGAAGAAATAAAGGAAGACTTGGGCCGGCCCGGTGGCGCACTGGATAGTGCGCCGCTTGGGAAGCGCGGCGGCGCTCCCGCCCNTCTGTGCTGATGCCTGTATCTGTAATACACACATGTAGTTAATCACAAATGGTTGGGAGAGCACTAGAGGAAGTGCACAGGTTGTTGTGGTAAAAAATACCTCGGGGGTGGGGATCCAGGATGGTGGAGCCCACCCTGTGCTGAGTGGGGTAGGCTGGGGAGGGCTGGCAGGGGTGTGGGTGACTATTTCGGGCAGCAGGACCAACCTGTGCCAAGGCTGCACGAGCAGAGGGCTTGTGTGTGCGAGACTGAGAGAGGCTGGCGTGGCAGAGCAGGAGGG
>NW_007755518.1:0-452 GCF_000696425.1 Galeopterus variegatus | reverse complement strand
AAAAAAAAAAAAAAAGAAAGGCTGTCCCCTCACTCATGAGCTGTATTAAAATGACTCCTCCTCCCCGGACACCCCAGTGAGGAGAGGCTGCGTACACCATGAAGGGGAAAGCTATGAATTCTGGTCTCTGTCTCCACGGCCAATCTTTCTTCTGCTGCCGTGTGAGGCTGTAAGCCCCTCACCCATCCATCCATTCAGAATGCAGCGAGGGCCTGCTTCATACCAGACACAGAGCTGGGGGCTGGTGATGCCGGAGCGGAAAGCAGGGGTGGCTGTGCCCCCAGGAGGTTGTGACCTGGTGAGGAGGTGACCATGGACGAGCGGGTGTATCTCTCTGTGTGCCTGCACGTGTGTCCTCTGTACCTTTATTGTCTGTGTCTACACATTTGTATCTGTGCTGATGCCTGTATCTGTAATACACACATGTAGTTAATCACAAATGGTTGGGAGAG
>NW_007755517.1:4663-7477 GCF_000696425.1 Galeopterus variegatus | reverse complement strand
AGATATGACGAACAACTGCTGAGTTTATTGCTGCATCTAGTCTAATTTCCATAAAATCACACGCCTTTCCCAAGCCAGAAGCATCCAAGAGCCCTCAGTAGATAACAGCGCTGCAGGCAAGACACACCTAGAGTGGAAATGTGTCAGTCCCATATATGAAGCACAGGCAGCCCACGCTTGTCAGTTCACAGCCAATGGCAACAGGTGGAGAAGAAACTGTCCCAGCCGGGGACTAGGAGCCTGAGCTCCCGGCTGCACTCTGCCACTAACTAGCTGTCACTCCCCATCCAATATCCTCCGTCCAAAGCCAAGGCCTGTCCATGATGATTCAAAGGTCCCTTCAGGCTCCACAGTGCCCCTTAATCTGCCTGACCACCGGAGCCCCCAAGCCCCAGAAGGTCAGCAGGCTCTAGCTTCTTGCACACATGTGGAAACAGTGGCTTACCCCCAAACACTTTCTTGGTCTTTTGAAATTAATGCAGATGTTTTCATCTTTCCAAATTCCTCTTTCTTCCTATCTAATTATTTTTTTCTTTATTGTAAAAGCAGCTTATGCTTATTGTAAAAATATTTATACATATGGATTACCAGAAGAAAAGTCACTCATAATCGCAGATTTCTTCAAGCTGTGACATATAATTGGAGGTTCTTCATACTGTCTGCACTATCTTTACCTTCATAATACTCAACAGATCGCAACCCTCAGTGTTGCCCCCGTACCGGACCGGGGACCGGCAACAGGATCGCAAGCCTTGGTGTTGCTCCCGCGCCTCGCTCAGCCAGTGAGCAGGAACCGGTCTGTATATGGGATCCGAACCCTCGGACGGGAGCGCCGCCGCGCTTCCCAAGCGGCGCACTATCCAGTGCGCCACCGGGCCGGCCCCCCAAACACTTTCTTGGTCTTTTGAAATTAATGCAGATGTTTTCATCTTTCCAAATTCCTCTTTCTTCCTATCTAATTATTTTTTTCTTTATTGTAAAAGCAGCTTATGCTTATTGTAAAAATATTTATACATATGGATTACCAGAAGAAAAGTCACTCATAATCGCAGATTTCTTCAAGCTGTGACATATAATTGGAGGTTCTTCATACTGTCTGCACTATCTTTACCTTCATAATACTTTGATACACTGCTACTTATCTTTTCATATCATTTGAAAACACAATTTAATGGCTACAATTGCTGCAGCAAATGATGGTGCCTCGAATCAATTTATCAATTTAGATTTTTTTCTTATCTTGTTTGTTTGCATCACCCTGCCCTCTCTCCTTTGAGGGATATATCTGGTTGCTCTGAAAAATATTAATACATGATTAAGGTGCCCTTTACTACTGGTGGCATTTTAAATGGCTACAAGTTCTTTGAAACTCCTCCAGTTGAGAGGTAGAATGTAATTTCCCTCCTATGTAATCTGGGGTGTATTTATGACTCACCTGAAACTAAGACAATGAAGCAAAAGCAATGTCATGTGACTGCTAAGATTAGATCAGAGTGACTGCTAAGATTAGATCGGCAGAGGCTGTGCAGCTCCCACCTGATTATCTTGGAAGACATGCTCTTTGACTGCTTCTTCTCACTTTAGTGGAAACCAGCTGCCATGCTGTGAGGAAGCCCAAGCCATGCAGAGGAACCATGTGTAGGTTCTCTTGTTGACAACCTGTCCTTCAGCACAAGTATCAGACATGTGAGTGAGGAAGCCAATTTGGAAGTGTATTCTCCAGCTCCAGCTGTCTGAGATATTCAAGCCACTCCCAACCCATAGAGTCTTCGCATCTGAGCCTCAGTCACTGTGGAGCACAGAAGAGTCCTCCACTCTATCATGTTTGAATTCCTGGCCCACAAAAATCTGTGAACAAATAAGAGTTGTTGATTTACACCACCAAGTTTGGGTGGTTTGGAGCAACAATAATACCTGAAACACAATAGACTAAAACTAACATGATTGTAGGCAGGAAGGAAGCACATTCTAAACGACAGAGTTAGGAAAGGAAGGGGACTAAATAAACTTCTCTTCACCTACAGGAAAAACAAAACGACTGCAATTCTGGAAGTAGTAACTCTCAGAGGATTTTGTTTGTCTTATATGTAAACCTATCAGCAGCAGCATCTTTTATGTTTGAAATAGCCAGTCATGGATGCTTAAAATATGACTAAGGTTCTTAGAAAAGAGGGTCTTGCAGAGAAAAAAAAATCACAATGAGTTAAGAAGGAAAAATAATTTCAGCATCTCTATTTGAAGGAGGGTTGAGGCTTACTCTAAAAGGGGTAATTTTGCAAAGTGGTTCAGAGTAAGAGTTTTGGAATCAAATTTACCTGGGTTCAAAGTAGGGCCCTATATCACTTTACCAATTCTGAAAACCTGCATTCCTTTGTCTCTGAAGCAGGAAGAAGACCTCACTCACAAGGTTGCTGCAAGGATTAACAGACATAATAAATGGGATGTGCTCAGCACAGTGGCTAGTACGGGGTAGTGCTTGGTCAACTGTCACCGTTGTTATCAGTGTTCCTGTTGTTGCTACTGCTATTGTTAAAGTTGTTCCAGCCCAGCCTAGGAGGAAGGATGATTATTTAGGTTGGAAAAAGAGAAAACACAACAAAGGATATATTATTCCATCTCTGACCCAAAAGGTCATTTTATGACTCTAGCCATTGCAGTGTGGGAGAGTGTTTATACATTAAGGGGGAGGATGAGATGGTTGGATGTGAAAAGGGAAAAGATAATGTTTAGTGTTAATGAAAAAATTGTTCAACGACACTTGTTAAAGCATGGTAAGGAAGACTTTATTCAGGACCATTGCAATAGGTATAGGGA
>NW_007755517.1:0-913 GCF_000696425.1 Galeopterus variegatus | reverse complement strand
AAAGGAAAAAGCAAACAGCATATTCCCTTCCTTTCCCAACTGCCCGGTTCTTTCACTTTGACATTTGAGACTCTTGTTGCACCATAGATTCAACAGCATTTATTTAGAATCCCAAAAGCCATGAATTAGACCTTTGGTTTACTCGGAGTAGTATTGTGTCTTCCTTTCTGTAGGGCAATTGACCTCAACTAGTTTTAAAAGTACAAGCCCTGCAGGGAAAATAATTTCCAAAAAGAGTAATTTCATAGAATAATATTTCTAAATAGTATTGAAATACTATATCATAGAGTAATAGAGTAGGCCTGTTACATAGAGTAGGCCTAAATATCCAGGATGTAGCAATGAGGTCTTTCACTGAGCCAAGGAATCCAACCCTACATGCTATAGAGCTGGTACAAAGCCAGAAATTGGAATCCCACTTGCTGTGCAATTTCATACATGGAAAAGTTCTATGGTGAGGAAGGCACGGCCAGGCCTCCAACACGTGCACCAGTGGGCTTTGTGTATTTCTCCTCATATAAACTCACTAAGGGTCTGAAAAAGCCACTTACGTGGTTAGTAATTTATTGATTTCTTGGGGGTTCTCTCTCAGGGGAGCTGCCCTCCGCTCCCTGACTTTCTCATATGCAACACCAAATACTCCTCCACAATAGAGCATATGCTATTGGATTCTTCAATTCATAATTAATTCATCAAGGGGCTGTCTCCGTTTTTACTCACTGTTGAGTCCCTGTGCTTAGAAGAACAGTGACTAATACATAGTAGGAACTCAAAAAACTATTTTTGAACAAATAATATTTGCAAACAGAGACATCTGTAAAATTCTTAGGAAAAGTCTAGAGCTTGTCTCCGTCATTGGCCTGCCCCTGCATTCTGTCCTTTGGGAAATACTTTGAAAGCTCCAGCAAAAATG
>NW_007755516.1:4521-7477 GCF_000696425.1 Galeopterus variegatus | reverse complement strand
ATCATATAATATATAAATTTCCCAAAACATATGCAGAAATGTAAATTAGGTTTATTTCCTACCTTTAGTTTTTAGTTTCTAACTAACACATGCCTCTTAGGAAGTTCAACAACTTTTTCAGAGAAAAATAAACCCAATGTTGTATGCTTTTCAGCATATATTGTATTCTGCATCTTTTATAGTTTATTGATTTGTGATTTTCTTAATTAATAAAAAAATGATAAGATGGCTAAGTAGAGGTGCCCGGTGCCCAGCGCCCATCTCTGAAGCAAGGGAAGTCCAAAACAACAAGTGGATAGTCAAATGTCGAATAGAGTGTCTGGCAGGAAACACTGGAATTCACACAAAAGGGTGAGGAAGCCCCCCTGAGGATCAGAAACTCAGGATGGCAACAGGGAAAGATCAGCTCACAGCAAGGGCAGACTCCTTGCTGCTGGGAAAAGGTAGGCAAGAGAAATTGCCAACTATCTCCACTCCCACCATGGATGCCTGCAATTCAGGTTACAAGGGAGCCATGCAGCCCTTGCAAGCATGAGCCCTATGTGGGGAGCTGCTTGGAACCCAGGAGACTGCATTAACCCAGAGAGGGAGTTTATGTTGAGCCCCCATCATCCCCCAGGTCCCAGGCTGCCCCAGGACATCACCATTTTGAGAATGAAGCAATACCAGAGAGCATTTTGTCCTGGGGCTCAATATCCCCAACTTCTCTACATCCCTAAGGCCTCCTCATCACACCATGACTCTGGCACCCAAGTCCACATGGTGCCCTGCAATCCAGGCAATGGAAAAGAATAGAGAACCCAGAAATAAATCCACATATCTACAGCCAACCAATCTTCAATATGTCAAGAACATACACTGAAGAAAGGACAGCCTCCTCAATAAATGGTGCAGGGAAAACTAGATATCCATAAGCAGAAGAAAAAAAACTAGACACCTATCTCTCAACATACACTAAAGTCAACTCAAACGGATTAAAAACTTAAATATAAGACCTGAAACTATAAAATTAAAGAAGAAAGTGTAAGAAAAAGACTTTAAGATACCAGTCTGTGCAAAAATTTCACAAAGAAGACTTCTAAAGCACTGGCAAAAAGCAAAAATAAACAAATGGGACTACATCAAACTAAAAAGCTTCTGTACAACAAAGAAACAGAGCAAAGAGGCAGCTAGAAGAATGTGAGAAAACTTTTGCAAACTATTCTTCTATTAAGCGATAAGCATCCAGAATATACAAGGAACTTAAACAACTCAACAGCAAAAAAACAAATAATTTCATTAAAAATTGGCAAGTAAATTTTGTCCTGGGGCTCAATATCCCCAACTTCTCTACATCCCTAAGGCCTCCTCATCACACCATGACTCTGGCACCCAAGTCCACATGGTGCCCTGCAATCCAGGAAACAGGTTGGCCAACACACTGTGAAGGTCACCCCCAGGACAGAGGGAACCAGTGCTTGCATTTTCTGAAGGCTGACAGCTGAAAAATCAGGACATCTGCCACCACCGGTGGCTTTGCTCTCTTTTGTGAAGTGGCTGTGCTCCTCTCCCATGGCCGCAGAGTCCTGTATGTAGCTCCAGCGAGCCCAGCTAAGGCTACCGCCCCTGCTAAGGCACTGCAGAGTGTCCCAGCATCTCTCTTGGGGGCACAGGGTCCCACCCAAGACCCCAGTGAATATGCCTGGAATGGGCCATTCCAGGTGATAAGCTGCAGAGCACCCCACTGTTTCTCTTGGAGGCACAGAGTCCTGTCTATGACTTCTGGAACCTTGCTTGGGTGTCTCACTACAGTGAGGAGCCTCAGACCACCCTAGTATCTCTCTTAGGGACACAGGGTCCATCTCAAGACCCCAGTGACTTTGCCCAGAGTGGCTCACACCAGCTGAGAAGCTTCAGAGCACTACAGCATCTCTTGTAGGGACACAGGGTCATGCTTACACCCCTAGTGACCTCACCCAGAATGGCCCACTCCAACTGAGGAGCTGCAGAACACCCCAACATCTCTCCTGGGTATGCAGGGTCCCACCTATGGCACCAGAGACCTCACCCAGAGTCACTCACTCCAGCTGAGATGCTGCAGAGCACCCCAGTGCTTCCTGGGAGTCCTAGTTCTCAGCAGCAGTGACCCAACCAGGGACACAAACTCCAGCTGAAAAAGAAATCAAGAGAGCAGTCCCACTTACAATAGCTACCAAAAAAATAAAATACCTAGGAATAAATTTAACCAAAGAAGTGAAAGATCTCTACAGTGAAACCTATAAAATACTCATGAAAGAAATTGAAGAGAACACACAAAAATGGAAAGACATTCCATGTTCATGGATTGGAAGAATTAATATTGTCAAAACATCCATACTACACAAAGTGGTCTTCAGAGTCAATGCAATTCCTATGAAAATACCAATAGCATTCTTCACAGAAATAGTATTCAATGCAATCCCTATGAAGATACCAATGATATTCTTCAGAGAAATTAAAAAAATATCTTAAAATTCCTATGGAACCACAAAATACCCCAAATAGCCAAAGCAATCCTGAGCAAAAAGAATAAAGCTGGAGGCATCACACCATCTCACTTCAAGATAAACTACAAAGGTACAGTAACCAAAATTGCATAATACTGGCTTAAAAACAGACAAATAGAACAATGGAAAAGAATAGAGAACCCAGAAATAAATCCACATATCTACAGCCAACCAATCTTCAACATGTCAAGAACGTACACTGAGGAAAGGACAGCCTCCTCAATAAATGGTGCGGGGAAAACTAGATATCCATAAGCAGAAGAAAAAAAACTAGACACCTATCTCTCAACATACACTAAAGTCAACTCAAACGGATTAAAAACTTAAATATAAGACCTGAAACTATAAAATTAAAGAAGAAAGTGTAAGAAAAAGACTTTAAGATACCAGTCTGTGCAAAAATTTCACAAAGAAGACTTCTAAAGCACTGG
>NW_007755516.1:0-400 GCF_000696425.1 Galeopterus variegatus | reverse complement strand
AAAGCATGCCTGACTTTTATTTATGCTTAGCTTTTAAGTAAAGCTAATGATGCAATTTTTGTTTTAT
This sequence comes from Galeopterus variegatus, assembly GCF_000696425.1. Taxonomy (NCBI): domain Eukaryota; kingdom Metazoa; phylum Chordata; class Mammalia; order Dermoptera; family Cynocephalidae; genus Galeopterus; species Galeopterus variegatus. Next base: position 333 of record NW_007755516.1, on the reverse strand, counting down.
CTAATAGAATAAAAATTAAAGATCCATTAGCCTATTAGAAAGATTCATTGCCAATTTCTTTTCATAATATCTTTATATATAAATTATCTATGAGGTATTTAAACTCTTACTTATAATATCAATAAAAACCAGGGGTCAGCAAACTACAATCTGTGAGCCAAGTCTTGCCCTGTGGCCTATTTTTGATCAGCCCATGAGAAAATAATGGTTTCCATATTTTTAATGGGTTGTAAAAAAGAGAAAAATAACAATATGTGACAGAGACTATAGGTGGCCTGTGAAATCTAAACTATTTACAATCTTATCCTTTATAGAAAAAGTTTGCTGATCCCT
>NW_007755515.1:2700-7477 GCF_000696425.1 Galeopterus variegatus | reverse complement strand
CTTAATATGATGTTATATAAATAAGATTAAATTGTGTGTGTGTGAAAGTACCCAGCACAGTGCCTAAAATATCTGAATATCTGAATCTATATTCCTAATCACTTAGAATAAAACTCTTACCATCAAATAAAAAGCCTATAACATATACTCACATACAAGACTGGAGAAAGTATAAATTGTTACACCCTTTCTAAAGGGAGAAACTCTAAATATTCAGACGTTTTGATCCAGCAATTCTACATCTAGGAATTTACACCAAGGCAATAATCAGTATATGCAAAGATTTATTCACTAGGATGTTCATCAAAACACTATTTACAACAGGAAAAATACAAATATTGTAAATGTCCAACAATACAGGATTACTTTAATGAATCCTGATATATCTATAATATGAGATACAATATCAAAAATAGTGTTATAGAAGAATATATAATGACATGGAAAATGTATGTTTTGTTATCAGGGATTTTTAAACAGTTAGTAAAAGTATATGTAGCCTGATGTCCAAAAATATCTGTCAGTGTATATGTGTGTGCATATATACACACACGCATAGGAAAAGAGGCTAGATGGCTATATATCTATGGTTCCCAAATTTTGTGCTGAGGTGCCATGGGATATTTTACATTTTCAAGGGACACAGTGTCATCTATCTGGTAATCTCCGGTGATGGCTCCAGAGTAACCTCATAGCTCCTACAAGTGAGAAGAGGGGATGTTTGATTTCTTGACATTTAATTTACACCAAAATTCTCTAAGGGGAACCCGCAGAAAACTGGACCAGCCAATGAAGCTTAAAACCGTCTGTTAGCTGAAAATTCAAAGGGTGTCCCTAATTAAAGCCCACCTAGGAGTCTCCCAGATCAAAGGTTGCAGAGGAGGTGATTTCAGGGAAAAGCCTCCTAAAAAGACAGCTTCTCCTCCATCCTGCTACTGGATTCTGATAGTCTATAGCCAGAGACTATGTATTTGTCTCCTATTTAAAGAGATCATCCCTACCGGATATTTGTCCTTTAGGAAATTGATTTTAGATCATTTCTTTGGGACATGAGGCTACTGTGTATCTGGGCTTGCAGAGAAGAGATTGAAACAAACTTCTCCAAATCCACATTTTCACATAGCATCTCAACCTTTTCTCTAATATGCCACAGGAAACAAACAAAGCTTTAGACTGGTAAAGGACCTAAAGAGTTATTTGGGCCTGGCTGGTAGCCAAATGTAAAAAGTTCGTAGTAAAAATGTGCCCAAGGGCAACATTAAAGAGAAATTGCCCGGGATCAACTTCCGTCCACGTGACTGAACTCTTGGCTGCACATGAATTTGTTAAGTGGCAGGAGACTGATTATTTAAGGGAAGGTAAGGAGAGAAAAGGTGCCTCAGTAGGGTATATTTCTGTACTACACAAAACCCAGTTACTAAAACTCATTTGCAATTCAGGTAGAATTCCTGGGGAATTTTCCTTCCTTGTCTAGGCTGTGGTCAAACTGGGAATGGCAAATGGGTATCAAAATAAGGACCCTTTGCCAGAGCTGGAATAGGTAGCCTGTTCCCTGCAAATCCAACCATGCGTTTTTACTTTTGGTACCAACCATTAGAGGTGGCCCGTGCAGCCTTTGCTGGTAAGAAGCAAAACTTTCATGTGTTCAGAAACTCTTAGATTTACAGTGGCTATGGCTGGAAAGCTGCTTGTTTGAGGCAGTTGAGTAGATTTGCTTTTTGTGAATCAAAATGTATACTGAGACTTCCAGGTAGCTGAAGAACATGGTGATACCCTAGGGCCCTATCCCAATATTTACTCTAAAAATGATACAGAACAACAAGAAGAGAAAAATAAAGCTACACACAAAAAACACTACCAGCATAACTTGAGGACAGAGATGCCCAAACATCAAATTAACTGTTAAGTAAAAAGAGTAAAAACACCGTGTCTCAGCATGTTTCCCCTTGTTACAAGGTGGAGGCAGGCAGATTCAGAAAAACTGCAAGAAAGAGGGGAACCAGCAATGGATCCTAAGGTTCATCTAAAACCACCACCAGAAAAATTTATGAAGACATAGAATGAGAGAAAATATTTGCAGATCAAAAATTTAGTCTACCCTAAGTTTAAAAGTACTAAAAAATTGTCCAGATAGACACAAACTATAGGAAAAGGGCTTAAAAGTATGTATACTTTGCAGTCTTTTATTTGCAAAATTTCTGTGGGAAACAAAAAACCAAAAGGAAGGGAGATATGCCATTTGTCAATTAGGGCGAAAGAGAAAAGAGGCAAAAGTGGAAATTCTAGGACCCCTCATGACAAAAGAAAACCAAAAACTAGAGGACACACAACTCCTGCCCTAGTGTCAAAACAAACAAACGCACTAAAATATCTAGACTTTAATATACCAATAGAAGATGGTGCCATTAAACTAGAGATTTTGTGAAACAAACCAATGCCACAAAAATGAAGAAGAAATAGATCAGTACATCCACATAGAGTGATTGTAAAAAATCAGTGAAAGAATGTATGGAGCAAGGATATTATATCCAGCCAAGCTGTTCTTCAAGTATCAAGGCTATAGAAAAATAGTTTTCAACATACAGGAACTTAGAGAATTTTGCACCCACCAGTCCTTTGTGGGAAATCTACCAGAGGACAAGCTTCATCCAACCAAAGGATAACTGGGAAAATGTCAGCAAAAGAATGGATAGTGTACATTTTAATAAATGCAAATATAGATCTAAAACTAAAACTATGGTGGGGATGGATGGAAAACTAATGAACAGATGTTAGCTATTGTGACAACAGAGAAATGATGTAACTAAAAAATGAGAGACGGGAGAGATAAAGAAGAAAATAGAATAAGCTCATTGATTATTATCTAGGCAACAGGTGAGTGTTAAAGGATGCCAGTAAGAACTGATAAAGCAGACAGTAAAAGCTCAAATAATAAACAGGGAACAAAGGACATTAAAATGGTATAAGTACAAAGATGACTACTGGAAAAAAAAAATACAAATCTTCCTAAACATCAAAAAAGGTTTTATAAAGTTAAAGAGCAAAAAAGCATATTTTATGGAGAAAGAAAAATAACATATAACAAAATACACATAATTATAAAATATATTAGAGTTCAGTCATATCAATAAAGTGAAAGTGCGAGTGAACTTACTTTGCCTATTAAAAGAAAAAACTTTCAATTTGGGTCATGGAGCAAGACCCAACTATATGCTGTATATACAAGACACACCTAAAACAAAGTGATTCAGAAACACTAAATAAAGGGATGCACAAAGGCAAATAGAAACACTAAGAAAGCAATGATAGTAATCCTAATATCAGACAAAGTAAAATTCAAGTCAAAGAGCATTACATTTGACCAAGAAGGGCACTTTTAATGCTAAAAGCCAAAATTCACACCTAAAATATAACATCTATGAATATTTATACAACAAATAACACAGCAACTACCTTTAGAAGCAAAAACTGCTGGAGATACAAGTAGATAAAGATAGAAGCACACTAGTCACAGGAGACTTTAATACATCACTATTAATACAAGACAGATCAAGTAGACACAAGTAAGTAAGTAGAGAGAAGACCTATACAACATTGTCAATAGAACTCTAAGCCCCAATAAGGGAATACACCTTACTCTAATGCACCCATTGAACAAAAATTGATTATAAATTAGATCACAAAAATATCAATAAGTTCCATAAATTAGAAATATCACAAATAGCACTTTCTCAGCACCACACTCACCCAGTGAGCTGACCGGCCATCCCTATATGGGATCCGAACCCCGGGCCTTGGTGTTATCAGCACCGCACTCTACCGAGTGAGCCACGGGCCGGCCCCTCCACAAATAGCACTTTCTGATCACAGTGCAATAAAACTAGTGATTACTAACAAAAAACAGAAAGTTCTTTCCACCTGAAAATTTTAAAGACTTCTGTTGAATAATTTTTAGGTGGAAGGAAAAATACAAACTTAAATTACAGAATTTGTTAAAAATAATGACAACAAAAACACTATATAACATACTCTATAGAATACCTTAAAGCACTAATCAGGAAAATGTACAGCACTAATCATTTTTATCAGCAAAAATATGAAAATCAATTAATTTTCAAAAAAACCAGAAAGTAACTAATTAAAGCAAAAGAAAGCACAAGGAAGGAAATAATAAGATAAAACTAGAAATTAGTGAGGTAGAGAACAGAAAAACAGTAGACTTTAATTAATAACTAAAACCCTGGTTGTTTGAAAAACCATGATGAAGAAAAAGAGAAAGCACAAATAAGCAAAATAAGCAATGACAGGGGAAATGCCATTGAATCAAAGAAATCAAAAAATTGTAAGAGACTATTTTGCAGATCTCTACGTAAATAAATTTGAAACATAGATGAAATGGATAATTTCCTAGAAGAATAAAGATTGGCAAAATTGACTCCATTAGAGTTAGGAAGCTTAAATAGACTGATTTCCACAGAAGAAACAGGAGACGTTATTAAGCTACTAAACAGCACCAGGCGCAGATGGTTCCCCAGAGGAATTCTACTAAACCTTCAAAGTCCACATACTCCCGATGCTCTATAAATTGCTTCAGAGCATTGAAAATGAAGTAAAATCTTCCTATTTCTTTTATGAAGCTGGTAAAGACAGTCCATAAAACAAGAAAGAAAACTACAGACCAATATCACTCATGATTATTGATTCAAAAATAGTAATTTAAACATTGGCAAACAGAATACAACACCACACTAAGAAATTAATATACCATGACTAAATG
>NW_007755515.1:0-929 GCF_000696425.1 Galeopterus variegatus | reverse complement strand
GGTAGAATGCAGAGTCCAGAAATAGACCAGAGTATATGTGACAACATAAGATAAAGGTGACACCACAAATCATTGAGGCAAAAGATGGAGTTTTCTACTGATGCTGGAACAACTGGGTAGCCATTTGGTAAAATAAAAAATTTAGCCAGAATTTCTCAGCCTCAGTACTGTTGACATTTCAGTCCAGATAATTCTTTGCTGTGAGAGCCGTCCTGAGCATTGTGCAATGTTTAGCAGCATGCTCAGCCTTTACCTACCAGATGCCAGTGGCACCCCTGCCCCGACTTGTGAGAACCCTAAATGTCTCCAGACATTGCCAAATATTCCCTGAGGGGACAAAATCACCCCTGGTTGAGAACCATTTAATTAGGTCCATACCTCATTCCATACACAAGAATAAACTCCAAATGGATCAGGGACCTAAACATAAAAAATAAAACCATACAAGTACTAGAAGAATATATGGGTAAATTATTTTTTGATCTTAGTCTAGGAAAAGGCTTTTCTAACTCTGACTCAAAATACAGAGGCAATAAAATGAAAAGTTTGATAAATTTGAACAGTAAATATTTTTGCGTGCCTAAACACCATAAACAAAGTCACAAGACAACAACAACAACAAAAACTGAGAGAAAATATGTGCAACAGAAAAAGGGCTAATATCTGTGATGGATAAATAACTCTTAAAAATTGAGGGAGAGAAAAGAGCAAAAACCTGGAAATAAAAATGTGGAAAAGATGTAAACAGACAATTCAGAAAAAATATAAAAATGTTTCTTAAACTTAAGAAAAATTGTTCAAACTTACTCATAATTAGAAATGCAAACAAGTAGTTCAAACTTATTCATAATTAGAAATGCAAACAACACTGAGATACCATTTATCACCCATTAGATTGGCAAAAGCTAAACAATATGGCAACATATTCT
>NW_007755514.1:7150-7478 GCF_000696425.1 Galeopterus variegatus | reverse complement strand
AATAATAAAGATATGTAGGGCCGGCCCGGTGGTGCACTGGAGAGTGCGCTGCTTGGGAGCGTGGTAGCGTTCCCACCGAGGGTTCGGATCCCATGTGGAGACCGGTTACCACTCACTGGCTGAGTGCGGTGCGGACACAACACCGAGGGTTGCGATCCCGTTGCTGGTCAGTAAAAAAGACAAAAAGGGAAAAAAATGAATAAATAAATAAAGATATGTACTCTACATTATAGTTATATCTAGAAAAGAAGGTAGATAATAAAAATGGCATAATAACTTTGTATTAGGTACTGTGGAAGAAATTAAAGTGCTGTAAAAGAGAATAATA
>NW_007755514.1:0-5035 GCF_000696425.1 Galeopterus variegatus | reverse complement strand
GTTTTCATCACTTTCTTATAGCATTCAATTTAGAGCAAACTCTGCTTCAGTAGATCCTCCCTCACATCACCCAGCTGAAGTCCAAATCTTATAAGTCTTTCTATTATCCTCCTGCAGAAACACCCGATGACTTCCCCATGGTTTCTCCAAGGCATGTGCTTACCTTCACTGCAACTTGTTCAACTACAGGTGTGTTCCTGGTAGTCTAGGCTGTAGGGCATTGGTACTTCCAAAGAGAAACATAAATTGTATACCCTTTCAACAAAACCCTTTGTGCCTCTGTAAAATGATGTCTAGAAATGTATGCCATGTTTCCTCTTGATTTTTCTTCTAGAGCAAGAAAGAATATTTTCTCCCAAAAATATTTTCCTCACTTTTGGGGAAAATATTATCATTTAAAAGGGTTAAATTGTGCCATAATGCAAAATATGACAAATAATTGCCAAAACTAATTTGTAAAATGAGTCTTCTTTATTGGGGATTCATGTTGTTGCTTAGATTAATATATCTGACAGACAAATCTCTTTTCTGCATGAAAATTTTAAGCAACATTGTTCATGTGGTGAGGGCTTAGAAATAGACTTATGCAAGAGGTGATTTGTGAAGAATACTCATGAGGTACACGGCATTGAAAAAGTTAGTGAATACTGATGAAAAAATAAACTAATTTTTCAAAAGCCACAAAGGTTACAGGTGAAGGGGGTGCAATTTCTTTAGAGTTCTATAGAATCAAATTAATATATCAGCTTCCTTGGTTAAATCTATTTATTGTTATATTTCTATATGGATAAATAAAGTAACAGGTTCTAAACAGCTGATATTAAGCCTTTAATTATTGCATTCTTTATGAGCCCCATTCGAGTTAAATAATATATTTTCTTTAGATGATCATTTTTTCTTTCAGTAGTTAAATATTTGACTCTTTAATGATGCATCCCTTAATGTTTCACACATTGACATTTAAGCAGTGAGATAAAATTCTCAGATTACTAACAAAAGAGTGTTTTAATCTTTACACATTTTTCCAGATTCTTTTTAATTTGTTTCAGTGTATTTTGCCAGGTTTTACTATTATTTTCTAAAATAATTGCAGTTTATTATAAAAGAGCTGTTAATTAGGAAAGAAGCAATATATCAACTTTTAAAAAATAATAATTTCCCTTGAGAAGAATGTAAAACTCAGATGTGGAATGGGGTTCTCTAAAGGAATGCCATCTGTAACTAATTTGGGACACTTATTATAAACTGTGATAAATAAAATACATGGGTTAACCTTCACAATAGAAGTTTTGAGAGATGTATTAATATCCCTTTTCCTCAAAGGAAAAAAATGAGGCCACCAGAGGTGGAAAATGGATAGGGAAAAAACAAGGACTAAAAATAATTTTATCGAGGTCAAGAAGCAAATAAATAATAGTGTAGACTTCAATCTTGGTTTTTCTGGAAAAATTAATGAGGCTTCACAAATCACAAAATCTCATTAAATGGAATTAAAATGTCATTTTATGCCCTCCCTAGTCCTAACCCCCCACCATACACACACACACACACACACACACACACACATGCACACACACATACAGGTCACTATTTTTACTTTTTAATTACATGAACTCTAAAATTCTGAAATCGCAAAACTATGCTATCTATCCTAAATCAATCATTGTGCTGTACATGCATGCATTGACATGACACACTGAACCCCACAAATATGTACAAGAAAATGTTAAAATGAAAACGTTAAAAAAAATACTCAAATTGAAATTCAAGAATCTAAACAATTGGTCTCCCCAGCCATCCAATGTCTTTTTTCTTAGCCATGCACAAGTATCATCTCTATCTTGGACTCACATTTTGCAGCACATAGATTTTAATTTTTGCCTCCAAACCACAAACTTTAAGTCCCAACTCAAGTCTCTTCTTCTTTTGTCCACCTTCTTAGATACCCCTTATTCAAAGTGAGCAATTTCCCTTTGAAATTCTATGGTACTTGTTTCATATCTCAATTTTACTTATAGTCCTGAGGCTCTTAAAGTCGTGGGCTTCATCCAGTTCCAGACCTCCATTATGTAAGTCTTCTCTCCCCATCTTTCACTGCAATTATCACAGTAGTGCCAGGATGCTGGTTCTACCTTATGACCATATTTCTAGATTTTTTTCTTTTAAATTTGTTCTTCCGTGAACAGTGGATAATGATAGAAAGTGCAGCATCTAGATGTCCTCTGATTCTGTTTGTAAATATCTGAATTACTTTGAGGTTTTAATAATCTGACCCCTTTCTATAATACACGTCCAAGTAATAAGAATCTTGAGCTCAGTCTCAGATGCACTTTCACCCAAATTACTTCCCTCATTTTCATTGTAACTTGTTACTTTCTCCACCAATGATGTAAACTTTTCTTACACCAGTTATCGGCTTTGTCTACACAATAGTTTATGGTAAATTTCTATGACTTAAATAATTACACATATGCAAAACAGATCTTTTGCAAATTAGGTATTATATTTTTCTTTCAACAATGTTCAGAGTTCAAGGCTGTCTTCTACAGACTGAAAATAAATTTATTTCAATATTGATACCTAAACATTGACTGATTATTTTTTCATCTTGCTTTGGTGGCTCTGCCTAAGTAAGGGAAATGTTGTATAAAATGAAGCATGAATAATATTATATTAATATGCCTCCAAATGTGTAATCTCAATTAAAAAATTATAATATGTATAACTTTTCATGGAAGAGATTCAACCATTGTTTCTTCAGCCACCAAATAGCTTTTGTGAACTTTTAGTGCACCAGAAGTGTTCAACATTACCTTTTAAATGCTTTACAGTCAGGCCTGCTAGGTACAGAACTGCTTTTATACAGTTTTTTGTTTTTGTTTTTGTTTTTTTTTTTACTTGCCCAGGACCTAGAACAGTGGTATTTATATTTATCTACACAACGATTAGTCCAATATCTGTCTCACTATTTTTCCTGAATTTACTTAGTCGTTAAACTGCAATCTATTTTCCAGAGAGCAGCCAGAGTAAACATTAATATATATTGACAAAACATGTCAATATATGGTGAAAAGAATGGGTCTAGTTTTATTCTTCTACTTATACATGTCCAGATTTCCCAGCACCATTTATTGAAGAGGCAGTCTTTTCCCTAGTGTATGTTTTTGGTGCCTTTGTTGAAGATCAACGGGCTGTAAGTATTGTGGATTCATTTCTGGGTTCTCTATTCCATTCCATTGGTCCAATTGTTTGTTTTTATGCCAGTACCATGCTGTTTTGGTTACTATAGCTTTGTATTATAATTTGAGGTTAGGTAGTGCTATGCCTCCAACCTTATTTTTTTTGGCTCAGAATTACATTGGATATTTGTATTCTTTTGTTGTTCCATATGAATGTTAGGATTGTTTTTTTTCTTTTTCTGTGAAGAATATCATTGGTATTTTCATGAGGATTGAATTGAATCTGTAGATCACTTTGGGTAGTATGGACATTTTAATATTATCGATTCTTTCAATACAAGAACATAGACTGTCCTTCCATCTTTTTGTGTCCTCTTTGGTTTCTTTCAGCAGTGATTTGTGGTTCTCATTGTACAGATATTTAACCTCGTTGGTTAAATAGATTCCTAGGTATTTTATTTTCTTCTGTGACTATTGTATGTGGGCTTGCTTTGTTGATTTCTTTTTTTTATGCTAGTTGGTTGTTGGAGTATTAAAATGCTACTAATTTTTCCATGTTGATATTGTATCCTGCAACTTTAGTGAAATCATATATCAGCTCTAAGAATTTATTGGTAGAGTCTTTAGGTTTTTCTCCATATGGAAGTATGCCATCTACAAACAGGGACAGTTTGACTTCATTTTCTCCAATTGGGATGCTCTTTCTTTCTTTCTCTTGCCTGATTACTCTGGCTAGTACTTCCAATACTATGTTAAATAGGATAAATAGGAGTGGTGAGAGTGGGCCTCCTTGTCTTTTTTCCTGTTCTTAAGGGGAAAGCTTTCAGCTTTTTTAGAATGGTATTGTCAGTGGGTTTGTCATATAAGGCTTTTTATGGCTTTCAAATACCTTCCTTCTATACCTAATTCGTTGAGAGTCTTAATCATGAAGGAATGTTGAATTTTATCAGTGCTTTTTCTGCATCTATTGAGATGATCATATGGTTTTCTTCTTGATTTTGTTGATGTGTATATAACACTTATTGCTTTGCATATGTTGGACTAACTTTGCATTCCCGGGACAAATCCCATTTAATCATGGTGTATAATCTCTTTGATGTGTTGCTGTATGCTGTTTGCCAGAATTTTGGTGAGGATTTTTGCATCTAACTTCATCAAGGTTACTGGCTTGTCGTTTTCTTTTTTTGTTGTATCTTTGACTGGTTTGAGTATCAGGGTGAAGTGTAAGTATAATGAGTAAGACTGGTTCTTTAAAACTGATAGCATGGAGAAGCACAGGAAACTTTCTACTTCCTAAGGGCAAGTTGGCTTACAAAATGAACAGGAGGGGGATGATTCTCATATGCTTATTTCCTTCTCTCAGACTGCACTTTAATCACATCCTGTATTAGCAAAGAGAGACCAGAAGTGTAATCTAAAGGATGTTCTTTTTAATGAAAGCAAAAGGAAGAAAAAAAAATTCCCTCAATGCTTCCTAGAAATATCCTGCAACACCCTTTATTTCTCTGTTTGCTGTGACCACACTAATCTTCTTTGAATTTAATATTTCCTCCAACATCCTTATTTGCATATGTTGCTTCCACTGCATGAACATTTTTTACTCCCTCAATTGGCTCTGACTCACCTTCACCTCTCAGTGTGTCTGCCATGAAGTAGTGTAATAACATATTGTATTATTTCCCTGTAGCAATTTTTATGATTTTAATTTATATATGCATATATTTTTTGATCTGTATATACCTTTGATAGCATAAATTTTAGGTTTTGTGAGGTCCTAGAAGGTGTATTATGGTGGTGGTGGTTGTTATTTTGCTAATTTCTTTATCCCTTATGGCTATCACAGTGCTTGACATATG
>NW_007755513.1:7056-7478 GCF_000696425.1 Galeopterus variegatus | reverse complement strand
CCATTTAAACTGTCATTTCTATAAGGACAGGGACTGTGTTGTTCATTGCCTTATCCCCAGCTCCTACAATAGTGCCTGAGTTTTAGTTGATATTAAATAAATATTGGTTCAATGAACGGATGATTTATTCTTATTTTACAATGAGGGTTCTAAGGCTGAGAAAGTTTAAATTATCTCGAAATACACTGGACTCTGAGCTTGGTCTCTAAATCATCTACATAAAAAAATGAATGTGTGCCAGACCTGGAAAATTTAGGTACTCTGGGTTCACAGATGTGGTGTCCCAGGCATTGGGGAGTGACATGTTCAGACCTGGTGAGGAGAAGGATTGAGACAAGGATCCAGGTTTTTGCCACTCCTGGTTCCCTATCCTTGTACTTGAGGGTTAACTGTTAAATTAGTTTCTAACTAATCCATAATCC
>NW_007755513.1:0-2194 GCF_000696425.1 Galeopterus variegatus | reverse complement strand
AAATCTTTTAATTATACTGGGAACAACTTACATTTGTATATCTACTTTTTCAACTGTAAAGGTTATGAAATCAGATCAATTATTTCTGATGAAAATTTAGCCTCCAAATTAAGATGTGCTGTAAGTGCATACCAGACTCTGAAGACTTGTAGTTGGGTAAAAAAAAGTGTAAAATATTTCAGTATTTTAATATTGATTATATGTTGACATGACAATATTTTGGATATATTAGGTAAAAGAAAAATATTATTAAAACTAATGTCACTTTAAAAAAAAAATTTTTTTTACTAGAAAATTTAAAGTTATATAAGTGGCTTGCATTATATTTTTATCAGACAGCTCTGCTACAGATATTGAACACAATATAATATTTCATCTAGCAGATGTCAGAATACTGGTTGCTTTCACAATATCTCTCTGCAGAAAACTCAGTTTTTGGCTAAATGAGAAAGAAACTCAGATATTTCAATGGGAAAGAGCAGCCAGATCATTTTCAGGTTTTGCTGAAAGTAACATATCACATCCAGGATCTGTCATCTCTGCTGGCCCTCTATTTCTTCAAGTGTTTCTGAAGTGTACCCTTTTACAGTACCTGTTGAGAGAAGTGATTTCCACGATAACCAGGTCCCAATCAAACATGGAAATTTAGCTGCAATATATCAGATAAAAAATCTCCCACTTATCCAGTTATCCATCTATTTTTTTCTTCAATGCACATGTATTGAATTATGTCCCTGGTTTGGTGAAAGAGGGTGCTTTCCATGTAGCTCTTGGCTTGAAGAATATTGTTTTGACCTTATGACCTAGCAGAATCCCAATCCTCTCAAACACTTTAGGCCTCTGTCAGCAGTGACAGAAAGGGCACTATTTTTTTTTTTTTTTAAAGAACATTAAAGCTACATTTTATAGGCTAGAATAATGTTTTTTTTTCCTTTTTGTCTTTTTATGTGACCGGTAACAGGATCGCAACCCTCGGTGTTGCGCCCGCACCGCACTCAACCAGTGAGCGGACCGGTCTCTATATGGGATCCGAGCGCTGCCACGCTCCCAAGCGCTGCACTCTACCGAGTGCGCCACCGGGCTGGCCCTAAAAAAGCTTGTTTTAAGTGTACTGTTTTGTTTAAATATTGGTTAAATTGACATTCCCCATGTAAATAAATACTACTTTTTCATATGTAAAGATTGAGGTAAGTTGAAACATAAAGGGGGACATCTGAAGTTTCTTTTTTTCTTTTATCACGACAACATATATAATATCATATAGTGTCTAACCATTATGGAAAGTCCAAATATTCTGCATAATGATTTTACAAAAAATAAATGAAATTTGATTCTTTTAAAATCCTAACCACCGTAAGTTTCTATCCTGAACAGAAATGTGGAGACTCCCTATTCACTGTGCATAAAGTACTTAACTTGAATTTGAATTAAAATTAAGTAACCTATTGTGTATAATAGTGGAAAAATTGGAAACAACCTAAAAATTCATCAATTGGGAATAAGTTAAATAAACTACATATATGTAGGGAGATAATGTAATAATAAACAGCAATTAAAAGGAATAATATATTTTTATATTTTATATATATACACAAATATATATGTATATGAATATACATATACATACACTAATATGAAAAATGTCCAGAACATACTGTTGAGTTTAAAAATCAAGACACCAAAAGTACTGTTTATACACATTGTGTGTGATCACATACATATGTTTGAACTCAGAAAAAAATCTCGAAGAGTACATATTAAACTATTAGCATCAGCTACTTCTGGAGGGTGGAGTATGGTGGGATGCGAAAGGAAGGGGATTCATTCTTTTTATTTTATGTATTTCTACATTTTAAAAAACTTTATAAATACAAATTAAATAATACAAAAGTTTTCATATTTTTAAAATAAAATCAATTTGAAGTATGGAATAGCATCCATACAGAAGAGCATGTCATAATTGGGTACCATTATTATATTCATTTACAGCAGTGAAGAAATAGGTAAAAATCTCTGCCTTCATGAAGCTTCTAGTAGAGGAAGACAGACAATATACAGATAAATTAGTAAAATAAAGATTTTACTCTATGGTTATAAACACCATAAAATAAGCACTAGAAAAATAAAGCAGTAAAGAGGGGTGGACAGACATAGTGGTTTCTATTTTGAACAGGGGGTCAGGAAAAGATTCACA
>NW_007755512.1:5851-7479 GCF_000696425.1 Galeopterus variegatus | reverse complement strand
AAAAATTTTATTGGAGGTTTTCACCTTTTTGAAAATGATTTATAAGGATTCTCTCATTATAAATATAACAGAAGGTTAATACATATTGTTGATATTTTTTCCAATTTACCTGTATCTTTCCTTTTGCTATGCTATTTTAAAGTATTTTTTATATATTGAAGATATACAATTTTATGTAGTATAAGAACTTTTATTAGAAGTTTTCTTTTTTTCTGACTTTCCTTTTATGCTTTAAAAGTTCTTTCTCACTATAAGATGAGGTAACTATTAATTTATATCACCTTTTAGCCATATGTATTTATTTTTCTTGAATTATCAGTGTGTGTGGTAATTTTACGGTTTTATAATTCACTTTCAATTCATTTAGAATTTATTTTTGGTGTGTAGTGTATGAGACAGGAACCTCAATTTGTTTTCCACCCAAAGAGGTTTATTAAATAATCCATCTCTTCTCTACTGGTTTGAAATGCTACTTTTATCATAACTAAATGAATATATTCATATATAACTACAAGAATATATTCCTTGGTTTCCTGTTGTAGTTGATAACTCTGTCTACTTTGTGCCAATATCACATTGTTTTGTATACTGTAGCTTTATAATAGAGTTAATATATAAAATTATAGATCTCTAAAGGCTTTTAAAAANTACTGTAGCTTTATAATAGAGTTAATATATAAAATTATAGATCTCTAAAGGCTTTTAAAAATATATATATATATATATATATATATGTGGGGGTATTACATTTAGAATGTATGAAACATGATAGCTCTATAATTGCATCTTATTTTCCCTTTGGTTTTGATTTATATTTTTTATAAGCTTGATTTTTAATTCCTATTTTTCTGTTTTAGTCGATAGAATTCCTACAACTTGTATCTAATCTTTTGTGGACTATCACGAGGCATAACAAACATATACATTAAAAAGCAAACAATACATGGTATGGGACTATGTCCTAATGCCCTCTGTCCTTTACATTAAACTCATTTATTGATAAAGTGTGGAATGTGCATCTATATAATCTTATGCTCACAAGACCCTCCCAAGAAACTTTCACAAAGAAACAAAGTACTTTCTGATGGGGAAAAAAGGGTGGTGGTAGCGGGGAGGAACCAAAAATTTCAGGATCAGGAAAAACTTGCCTACTCAGTAAAACTTGTTTGAAAGACAACCTCTATTTGAAGAGCACCTGTCTTAGAAAGATCACTTCTTTGAATCCAGCCTGGGTGGTCTGCCCAAGCAGCTTTCCCTGTAATTCTAAACTCAAATGACTGGAAGCACTTTTTAACATCAAAGAGAAAGCCCCAGATTTTGAAAGTATCTTCTGAGAAGACATTAAAATCTCACTGTCCATTCTGTCAAAAGTATACTGTGGTTGGGGGGTTTGAGATAAAGGCTTTCTGCCCCAAATAATCATGAATATATGAGTAAAATTTTGTCCGTAAGTCTTCTCACTGAAAATGTTTCTTCTGAAAAAGAGGATAGAAAAGGAATCATAAAACTGAGCCTTTTGGCAATAAGTGTAGGAACATATTTACATACAAATAGGGCAGTAATAGAATATACCTGTAGTACACACCTAAGACATTATGAAATAGTTAAACTGAAAAGCTCCAGGTGGT
>NW_007755512.1:3385-5144 GCF_000696425.1 Galeopterus variegatus | reverse complement strand
TATACCTGTAGTACACACCTAAGACATTATGAAATAGTTAAACTGAAAAGCTCCAGGTGGTTGCAGCTTAGAAGAGTTTGATAATATAACTCAGAAAGTACATAGTTTATATTCTTAGGCAGTTTGCATGGGTTAAGACTTTTCAGAAAACACTGTTCACCAAAATCCATGGTTTTACATCAGTGTCAAGAGAGCAGCCATTTAAAAACAACTGCCATGGACAATCACGAAATTTACATGAGAGAGAACGAACAGCTTAGGGACAGTGGGTAGTAGAATCACAAAAATACAGTTGCAAAGAGAAACTTGGAATTTTTATCAATTACTGTTTTAGCCCTCATGTAAAAAAGGGATTAGCCTGATGTACATTAATGTAGTAAAAAGGTAGAGCCTAACAAAACACAGAGGATGATTAGCAATTGATGTAGAATTAGGTAAGATTTCTTTTGAGGAAAGATTATCTAGACAGAACCAAAATGCCCAGGGTCTGGAGTTTTACCAGTTCCTTAAGGAAGGGAGAGATGAATGTTAAAAACAGAGCCCCAATGTATACTATAATTTACTGAATATGTTTGTTTTGCATTAAGCATTTAATAAATGGCATACAAGTTTATATGCACTCAACCATTCTCAAATTATGCTTTGTCCTTACAAAAGTACAAACTAAAATAACTTCTTTAGATATTATTAAAAAGAATTATCTAAAATTAGGGATATCCAACTGCAGTTAGAATTCTAATGCCCTAAGTGAACCCACCAAGGGAGTGGCCCCCTCACAGAATAAAACCTGCAATCTAGGCCTAGCCCTGCAGGAATGGCCCACCTGATAGCTGCATGTACCAATTCTAGAGGCTGAAAACTGACACTTGTGTCAAACCACTGAAAACTCTATTCTGTTACATAACTAGGTTGTTAGGCAAGATCCTTGTTTAATTCATCCTTTTTGGCATTCTCATACTATACAGCACAGAGTTTGGCTGAACACACAGATCTCTACTGAAAGGATAACTAACTATCTTCCTTGTTTTAAACAGAATATATAAGAATGTGCAGCTGTGGAATATCTTAATAATCGTACATTAATTAACCACATTCTCCAGTATTCTACTTTTTAAAAATGTTCATTTGAACTTGATCATGAACATTTATTATTCTTAGTCAATCTGGTTTATTCTCAGCACCAAAGAAATGTCTTATTTTTCACAGCCATTAGGAATAACTTCCAGACACTACACAGAAAATTTTTGAAGTACCTAAAAGTTTCGAAGTAGATTTATAAAGCAAGAAAATTATTTTAGAACTTTCAAATTTAAATTGTGCCTGAATTTCTTTAAAAATTATGCTGAGAGATAAGATTAATACTTATAAAAGTGATTGTATTAGGCTTTTCATTGTTAGCAGTTTTGGGAGGAGACAATATAATTTACTGATTCTAAGAGAGAGCTGAATTACAATGGTATTATATAATAATTCATTCAAATATTGTTTGTTGGGCATTCACTTATTTCTAAACACTAGATACTAGTCTTGACCTCAAGATACATATTTGCATACAGACTTTTTGCTAAAAACTCTTTTTTTATTCTGAAATAAAACAGAAACAGAAAGCTACACAAATGTATAATACAGATAATTATTATAAAGAAAATACCCTTGTAACGGGCCGGCCCGGTGGCGCACTTACAGTGCACCGCTTGATAGCGCGGCGGCGCTCCCGCCAAGGGTTCGGATCCCACATACAGACCGGTTCCCGCTCACT
>NW_007755512.1:0-295 GCF_000696425.1 Galeopterus variegatus | reverse complement strand
TGGTATGATGTATCATTATTTTCATTAGTTTCAATAAATTTTTTGATTTCCTGGTTGATTTATTTCTTGGACCCATACGTCATTAAGTAGAATGCTGTTTAATTTCCATGTGTTTGTATAGTTTCCAGAGTTTCGTTTGTTATTAATTTCTAGTTTTAATCCATTGTGGTCTGAGAAAATACATGAGATAATTCCAATTTTTTCAAATTTGTTGAGACTTGATTTGTGACCTACTATGTGATCTATCCTGGAGAATGATCCGTGTGCTGATGAGAAGAATGAATATTCTGAGGTT
>NW_007755511.1:0-7480 GCF_000696425.1 Galeopterus variegatus | reverse complement strand
ACATGGATGAACTTAGAGAAAATCATATTAAGTGAAATAAGCCAGGCACATGTTCTCACTCATAAATTGGAGCTAAAATAGTAAACATATAAATGAAATAAAGAAAGATGCAACATTCACAATAAAACATTGAACTTTCAAAAGGAGAACCAAGGTTAGTAGAAGCTGGAAGGGAGTGGAGAGGGAGGAATTGGTAAAGGGCCATGAAAAGCAATGACATTTTATATTATTGAATATAATAATTATTCTGATTTGAGCATCACATATTGCACATGAGTATTGATATTCAACGCTATAGCCTGCAGATATGTACAAAAGACTATGTTATAATAAAAAATAAATTAAATAAATAAATAAATAAATAAGTGGGGTATGACAGAAAAAAATTTATTTTATTTTATTTTTTGCCATATGAATTGTTTTTTTTATTAATTAATCAATTGTTAATTGCAAGAAGTTGTATGTATTTTTTATGTACAACATGATGTTTTGCCATATGTATACATTGTGGAATGGCTAAATCAAGCTAATTAACACGTGCGTTACCTCACATCCTTATTTTTGTGGTGAGAATACCTAACACCTCCCCTATTAGCAATTTTCAAGAATACAAAATGTTGTTATTAGCTATGGTCACCACGTGTTACAATAGATCTCTTGAGCTTGTTCTTATCTAATTGAAATTTTGTACCCTTTGACCAACATCTTTCCAATCCCCCCTAAGCCCTCACCGTTTTACTCTATTTCTATGAGTCCAACGTTTTTAGATTCCATATATAAGTAAGATCCTGCAGTATTTGTCCTTCTGTCTGGCTTATTTCACTTAGCAAAATGTCCTTTAGGTTTATGTGCATTGCTGCAAATGACAGTGTTTTCTTCTTTATTAAAGCTAAATAGTATTCCATTGTGTATAAATACTACATTTTCTTTATTCATTCATCCATTGATGAGCACTTATGTTGCTTCCATATCTTGGCTATTGTGAGTGTAGATATCTCTTGGACATGCTAATATCCTTTCCTTTGGCTATATATCCAGTAATGGAATTGTGAAATCATATGATAGTTCTATTTTTAATTTTTCAGGAAACTTTAGACTGTTTTTCATAATAGCTATACTAATTTACATTCTCACCAGCAGTGTGCAATTGTTCCCTTTTCTCCACATGCCTGTCAACACTTATCATTAGTCTTTTTGGTAATAGCCATTTTAATGGGTGTGAGGAGGTATCTCATTGTTGTTTTAATATGCATTTCTCTGATTAGTGAGACAGAAAAATTTTATTTGTGGCCTAGGAATCAGGAAACTGAGGATCATATCTGTTTGCAGCCATTTACTATGTGACTCAGCAAATCACCTTACTTTTTACTTTTTCCATCTGTAATAAGATGATAATGGTGATTACACTAACTACCTCACAGGATGTACAAAAAGTACTCTGGATGTCAGTACGGTTATCCTTCCACCCACTCACACCCCCCTTGAAGCTCTGATTTGTAGCATTTGCCAATTCCCATAGTGTAAAGAATACCAGTTCGAAGGCACTACTGATTGTTTCTAATATATTTTATTATGCTTATATAATTTATTTTTTAATAATGATGGGTTTAACAACCAGCTAGCAAAATTCTTGAAATTTTAATGATTAGCTCTCACATGGCAGCTGTAACCAGCCCCACCCCACCCACCTTCTTTCAGGAGGACTGTCTCCGTTTTGCTCTGGTACTGGTAAAAGAACTACTCTGTAATGGGTCGAAGTTCTCTGTGTTTCTAGAAGCTCCCTTCCCAAACCTGTTTTTCCAAGGGAGACTACAATCTTCACGTTTTCATTTTGACTTGCCCTTTGTGTGCTCTGCCCTTAACTCTTTCCATCTTGGAATTTCAGTCAACAATTCAGATGATACACAGAGAGTCAGTGCCCCAACCAGTCTCATGTGAGCACTGACACTGTCTTCTCCTGGATTAGATCATGGATAAACCTGAGCTTGAGTGACCTGTTGGAAATCACATAACTTATCAGAGGCAGAGCTAGGGCCACATTTAAGTCTGCTAACTCCTACATCCTCAGGCCTGGGATTGCAGCCTGCAGCTGGGGCTAAGAGAGCCAGAGCCCTGAGGGAGGGAGAGTCATCACTCCTTCTGTCACCCTTTTTCAATCGGAGGCCTTGTTTGCCTCAAAAGGTCTGCTTTAACACCATTTTGGAATTATTCCCAGCCTCCTGATATATTTCAGGGCCAAGAGTGTACCTATTTGAGGAGAATAATCCACGATAAGAAATGAAGTCTGTTGCTCTAGATTACCCATATGTGTCCCTTAATAGCTTGAGAAAAGGCTCCAGAGTATCTAATAAATAAGCACAAGAGAGAGAAAGATAAAGCTCTGAGTTGCTAGGATACCTGGCTGGGTGCTTGTTTTATTATCGAGTCTGTATGTGACATACAAACAAGGACAATAGCTACCTCAAAAAAATGCAAAGTGCTTGCTAGAAAGTGACAAAAATAAATAAATAAAATAACAAATAAAAAAAGATAATCTTCAGAGAAGGGAGACCTTGCTTTTTGGCATTAAGTTTGAAAAAAAATGCTCATTCATTTTACCTATTCTTTGAGAAGTTTGAAAAACTAGCAGCAGTCATGACAAGCTGTAATTTCAGTAGTAGAGGTGATGTGGGATACAATTGTTCCATTGTTGTTTCCTTGCTCGTTGTGTATACTTAGGAGACAAAGGAAGGCTCTTCCATGGCAATGACCCGCTAAATACCAGGGTTCATTTAGGTTGTGTCTACACAAGGCCAGGGCCACTGATCAAGAAGAATAAGAATACTTTTTAACCCTAGTAAACAAAACTGTTTATTGAGTTTCTATATCTGTTCACTGAATTTTAATCACCTAACTAAACAAAAATATCTTAAAATTACCTTTATAGGACCAAAATTATGGCTGGCAGCATGAAGGTTGCACATGTAATAGAAGAAAAGCCTTTCTGCAACACATCAGGGCATTTTTGGCACACGGGCCAGTCAGTTAACCCAATCTAGACACTGTTGTTATCTTCTGGGGACCAGGGCCTGATAGGTTAGATTGTAACCAAAATCAATAAATAACTAAAATAAAATAAAAAGAGAAAGTCATCAAAGAAAACTCTGTCCATGAAAGTGGGAAGAGTAAAAACAAAACTGGAAAGTCAAGTCTGTCATTGTATCTCTAATAGGTTATTCCAGGGGCCTAGAACATGTGATTAAGCTGAAAGTTCAAAATTTGGTTAGTAGAGACATTGAGATGGGGGTGAAAAGCAACAAAAATAGTAAACAGTAGAACACCATACTTTTTCTGTACACATTAATGGGTGCACACATAGGATTGATTCTAGTGCACTGATTTGTATAGCAGGTGACCTAGATCTAAAAACAGAAAGGAAATACTCTTGTAATGAAAAAACAGAAAGACTTACAGAGAAGGCATCATTAGAAAATGATGTGCATAAATGTGTATTCAGTATAAACATTAAGATGTGAGGAAATAAATGTCATTTATGGCTGGTCATAGACTTCTTGGGAAATGAGGTCATGAGTTGGACTTTTTGACAGAAAAAGAATCTGGATCAGTGTAGTGAGAAATGGAGGACATTCCAGAAATGTCTGTTTTAAAACCATTGTTTTCTTGTGGTAGAAAATTTTCAAACTGAAACAATAAATACACACATATGTAATTATTATTATTTTGTCAAACAAATGCCAACCAAACGTCAAATGCCTCACATCTTTCTTACTACTTTCCTGTCATCGAGATCTCAAACTTAATTTAAAGCGATGGTAAGAAATGCAGAGAGAAAAATTCTACTGCCAGACCCCTTCAGGCTTGCTCTTGCCAACTGAAATATTAGTTTAGAGAAGGCCGTAGAATTGTTTTTCCTTCTTCATTATTCATGGAGAACAGTAGTCTACATTCCTGTCAGCCGTTATTTTTTTTTCTTGGAATGACCTAATAATATCAATGTTTAACTATACTTTTTATTGTCTTCACAAAGTATGTGAAGGCACAATTTTACAAAAGAACCGTGACAAGCTATGAGATCATAATGCAAATGACAGGTTAAAGAACTAATGGATTCCAGCTTCTAAACCCTGATATCTCTCCCGTGTGCATCTGGAATATAGCTCTAATAAAAAAGGGATTCTGGACAAAATCCCACCCTGGTACAGTTGCAGTTTTCCCGAGCCCAGGTACACACTATCAAGGATGGTTTTTCTTCCTTGGCTTCTGCTATAGGAGGAAATGTTGATATCCATCCTCTTTTATGAAATTTTATTCCTCTCTATAAACTTTGATAGAACACAAATTGCTGATATGCCCTCTAATATTCTCTTTTCTGCTACTTTCCCTCCTCTTCTCCATGCTTCATAGCTTCACTTGCCCATAGTGTAGAAAGTGGTAGGGTAAGGGTGGGAGATTCAGATAGTCTTCCTTAGCCTGTAGTTTTCACATAATGTTCCTTCATTCTTAGTAATATCCCAACTTCTAGGAGCAAATATTGTCACTTCTCCCAAGTTCTGCCACAAATCGTCAGCTAAAAGAACCCAGTCTTCCAACCATTCTTTGATTGTTTGAACTCTGTGCGACCTAAAAAACCAACACTAGGGAGAGTCTGCAAATGTGACACGTCCAAATTCAAATTAGGTAGGACAAAAACAAAGATCGAAGCTCAGTCTCTTTTTGCCTTGATTATAGGCTCACGAGGCCCCAAAACCCCCTACTGGTGGAAGCTTTGCCTGCTTGATTATAAATCCATGTATTAAACATATGGAACCCCGTGAATTAATTTTAAGTGCTTAGTTATTTCCAACAGCTTTATTTAAATATAATTCACATACCATACAATTCATCCTTGATGCCCAATTCAATGGTTTCTAGTATATTCAGTGAGTTATGCAATTTATCACCACAATCAATTTTAGACCATTTTCCTCACTTCATAAAGAAACCTCATACCCTTTAGCTGACCCCCCGTCAGCCCCTCCATCCCCCCAATCCTAGGGAAACACTAATGTACTTTCTATTTCTTTAGATTTGCCTACTCCAGAAATTTCATATAGATGGGCTCGTACAATAGGTGGTCTTTGTGACTGGTTTTCAAGGTTCATCTCTGTTTGACAGATTCCTAGTTACTTCCAACTTCCCCACTATTCATTCTCTGCATGCTGGAAAGAGAATATTTTTAAACTAAAAATCTCATCTTACACACCGTTAGTGGCTAACTGTCCACTAACTAGAGAAAGAAGTCCAATTTTCTTGTCATTGCACAACAGGTTCTTTTTTTTTTTTTTTTAGCCTTTTTAAATCGTATTAACCATTTAAGTTTATAGCGCAGCAGCATTAAGTACATTCACATGGCCGTGCTGCCAATTCTTTTCATTTTGCAAAATTTAAATTCTATGCCCATTAAACAATAACTCTGTTTCCACCTCTCCATAGCCCCTGGCAATCACCATTCTACTTTCTGTCTTTATTAATTTGTCTACTCTAGATATCACATATAAGTGGAATCATGCAATATTTGTCTTTTTTGTGATTGATTTATTTTATTTAGCATAATGCCCTCAAGTTTCATCCATGTTATACCATGTGTCAAAATTTTCTTCTTTTTAAAAGTTGAATAGTATTCTATTGTATGCATATACAGCATTTTGTTTATCCATTCATCCATCAATAGACACTTGGGTTCATTCCACTTTTTGGCTATTATAAATAATGCTGCTAGAAACATGGGTGTACAAATAGCTCTTTTAAACCCTGCTTTTTGCTCTTTGGGATATATATCCATACGTGAAATTGCTGAGTATTATGATAGTGCTATTTTTAATGTTTTGAGAAACCGCCATACTCTTTTCCATAGGGGCTACACCATTTTACATCCCACCAATGGTGCACAAGCATTCCAATTTCTTCTCATCTACACCAACAGTTGTTTGTTTTTTGTTTTGTGTCTTGTTTTGGTTATTCTTATGAATGTAAGATGATTTCTCTTTGAGGTTTGTGACTTTGATTTGCATTTCACTTGACTTGATTTAAGCATCTTTTCATGTTCTTATTGGCTATGTGTATACCTTCATTGGAGACATGTCATTCAAATCGTTTGCCCATTTTTTAAAGAGCTTATTTGTTTTGTTGTTGTCATTGTTGCTGTTTTTGAGTTATAGGCCTTCTTTATATAGTCTGGCTATTAACTTCTTATCAGACATATGATTTGTAAACATCTTCTCCCATTCCATGGGCTGCCTTTGCATTCTGTTGATTATGTCCTTTCATGCAGATAGCAATTATTTAGGGAAAAAAACCTTGATATTGATAATGTGGATAAACAGTTTAGTTGGATGAAACTATTATTTAATACTTTCCACAGAGGAGTTTGGGCACTTCCCATTAATTTTATATTATACCCCAGGAGAAATGTGCTATTGTCACCACCATTCCCATATCCCATCCAGGTGCAGTTTACATTGTGAGAGGACAATGCTGCTGACTGATCCTACATCAAGACTCCTCCTATTTATATTAGTTAAGACAGTTTCTCAGCACAATCTGGAGGCCAAGGCCCTCATCGGCTCACGTAGATGCTCTGCAGTGACTCTGCTTTCAGACTCTGCACTTGGCCCGTTCTGGCTTGGCCATTATTTTTCTGTAATCTCTCTGTTGAAGCCTGATTATAAATTGTTTAATTTATGTCTCCTGACTCTACAAGAGATTATGCCTGACACTGTATCTGCTACTTTTTTTCACATCTATATGGCATATTCATATCTGCTCTGGAATCTGAAGCTTCTGCTTAAAAACATTCCCTAACTTATACATAAAGATCATAATAATAGCACTTCTTTCTTAGAGTTTTTGTGGTTATTGTTAACATTAATGGGTTTAATGTATGTAAGGTATTTAATAACTTCCTTTTGAAAGGCGTAGTCTTAATAGATGTTTACTTCTGCTGCTGCTTCTATGACACAATCCATGTTATATCTCCCAAAGTTAGCTGCTTCTTTGGATTGCTGCATCACTACTTACTTTTAAGTTCCTGGCATATTCATTTAGCGTCTTCACCAGCCTTGGGCTGCCTAGCTCTAGCTCTAGTCTTGTTATGGGAAGAAAAAATAAAAATAAAAAATATCACTAACCAAAAAATTCTGTTTCATCCACTGTTTTATTTATAATTTTTTTACAACTGAATATTATCTTAATTAATATAAGAAAGTACAACTCCAATCATAGATAGGCGTCTACAGCAAATGTAATTTTTTTTAAAAAATGGAATATAGAAAGAAGCTTAGTCTACAAAGTCTAAGGCAGTCCCCTGCATCCAACTTCTTCCTTCTTAAATCTAAGATGCCTGTGTCTGTGGTGATACCTCTGGTTTGATTTATGCCCCTGGAGGCAAGGTGAACACATCGAACAGAACAACACAGTGCCTAGACCTCACTATTAGGGGATG
>NW_007755510.1:1706-7480 GCF_000696425.1 Galeopterus variegatus | reverse complement strand
TTGCCAGGCACTGTGCAAATGTCAGTTCTTTTTGCAGTTTGGAGGATGCCATAGTTTTTGTTGTTCAATTGCCTTAATATTCTGGTTTAGAAGGGAAAAAGAGTTGCAAAAGATCAGCAGCACCTGTGATAAAAGCTGCACTCCACAGGACTGCAGGACCACCCTAGAAGTTTCTTAACTCATGAGCTTGCCACACACTGATTATTGGGGATAGTGCCAAGATTAAGCAAATGCCTCCCCATGGAGGAGAAAGTTTCCAATTTGCATCAGCCTAATCTCTAAGAGGCTCAGGCAGAGAAGTCTGCCTGGGGTGTGAGCTCCACAACAGCAGGGGCTTTTGTCTGTTTTAAACAGTTCTGTAACCTCAGCACCTACAACAGTGCTGGGCACATAGTAGGTGTTGAGTAGCTATTTGTGTAATGGATTGGATGGATGGGAGGATGAGAAGATGGGAGGATGGGTGGATGGACGGGAGGATGGATGGATGGATGGGAGGATGAGTGGATGTATTAATGGATGGATAGAGCATGGATGGATGGATGGATGGATGGATGGATGGATGGATGGATGGCAGTCATGGAGGCAGGACTCTCCAATGAGCTGGCCCTCTTACACCTACATTTCATAGTCTGCATCACTTAACCTCCAAGCATGTTGAATTTTGAGGTTTAGGCTTTGCTATCACAATCAGTAGTATTTTTATTTCTCTCATGTGAAGAGACCACCCTAAGAACAAAATGAAGCAACAGTGCAACAAGCCTAAATATCCAGCCATATATTTAAGGTGATGGACCTAAGAAGACTAAAATACCCTTAAAGTAGGATTTATACATTTTTTTTGCAGTATTGTCATCTTTTGCATAACACTCCTATCAGCATTTTCACTTGTGGAAATATGCAATTTTTAAAAAAATATGAGAGGAAAAATGCTACAACTGACTTTCTTCTTCCACAAGACTAGCAAACTTCCAGTTTTCAACCCCATGCTATACTGCAGCTGAAAGGTTTTTGGAGCCTGTGATTCTAAGTGGCCATGAACAACTTTGATTTTCAGTCTTTGAGCACTAAAGTTTACAACACCTTCTGTTTTCCAAAGAGAGTAGGAAAACAGACACCTGCTACTCAACAAGCAAGGCTGTGATGGAAGCTGGTCACATGCTGTCCACAGGCGCCCTGGATGCCTGGCTGGTGGTGTCATGCATGACGGGTGATTAGTGCCCTCAGGGAGGTGCCTCACTAACTCCTACATCAGCGAGCAGACTCCTATGGCCTTGGGATCTAATTGCTTGACTGAGCAGTCAAACTACCCTAGAAAAGAAGAATTCCTGTTACTGTTCCATAGAGTAGACTCTATCTCATCTTCCACCCTGAAAAACCCTTCCAATTTGGAAACTGAAAGGACCCTGGTTCAGTTCTCCTCTTTGTAAAGAACACATGATCTAGATTCAGAAAGATTCATGTATACAAGTCTGCAATTTATCTGCTGTATAGTTTTCTATAAGTCACTGCTATGGTTTGAATGTGACTCTCAAAAGTCCATGTGATGGAACTTGGTCCCCAATGCAGCATTGTTGAGAGGTGGGAATGTGGGGAGATGACTGGGTCTTGAGGGCTTTTCCTTCATGAATGGATTAATTAATCCATTTGTAGATTAATGGGTTATCAAGGGAACACATTAGTTATCATGAGAGTGGGTCTGTTACACAAGCCAGTTTGGTGGTCTCTCTTGACACCCTCGCCATGTGATGCCCAAGCCCCAGGACTCTGCAAAGTCCCCACAAGCAAAGAAGGCCCTCGCCAGATGCAGCCCCTAGACCCCGAACTTCCCAGCCTCCAGAACTATAAGTACTAAATTTCTTTTCTTTATAAATTACCCGGTCTCAGGTATTCAGTTATAGCAACAGAAAACAGACTAAGGCAGTTACCTTCTCTGCATTTTCCTTATCCGAACATGGAAGGTTAATCTTCTTAGTAATATGGTGCTGTGTGTTCTGTGCACAAAGACTCTTTGTGCCCATAAACTCTTCCCTCCCTGGCTCTTTTCATTACGAAATTCTTATCTTTTAGAGGAGATTATGTTAGGGAGCAGGAAGGAGGCAGAAACAGAGAGGAAAAGTGGGCAGGTCCCTGAGTGGGGAAGGACAGGGAGACCTCCAGGCCCTGCAGCAGTGGGCCCCCGCAGGTAGCAAGACCTCAGTGGAACACGGCAGGATGATGGCGGGACCCCCAACCCTGCGGACCCAAGCAAGGCTTCCTGAGCCCACATGTGGCAGGGAAGCAACACAAACACAGGCTTTCAAGAGACCAGGCTGAAGGGGACAGTGGACGTTTCAGCAGCCATTATCAAGTACAAAGGCTGGAGAAAATTCTCCACGGGTCTGGTACACATGAGACCCCTGGGAATCTAGGGCCTTCCCTTGAGTCCCAGAGGGACACTCCAATAATGACTGAGAAAGAACTCCCAGCTGATGCTACAGAACAGGGAATAGAGTGAAACCAAATCCTATGGAAGCGGGAAACAATGGAGTAGGACATTCTGCAGACTGAGAACTTTCGTGGAACGGTATTCACGTGTGCCACCTGGGTCAACACACTGATTCCACAGGCCTGTCCGGAGATAGCCAAGTGGAAGAGAGCTACAAGATGTAAAACATCATGCAAACGTCATGCCACGTTTGATGTGAAGACAGCTCAGCAGACATGGACAGCAGTCTCTATCACGGGGAGGAGGACGCTGACTGGTCCAAGGACATAACCTTTCCCATTTTTCTCCCGGACGGTTTTAAGATGAAACACACTTTACAACAAAGTAGGAAAGTTAGAGGCTACTTGGCAATTTATCATTTAATCGTCTCTACTCAAGGGAAAAAAATATTTCAAACAAAAATCAAGTAAAGTATGAAGTTTTTAATTCAAAGGAGCAAAAACTTTCTATTCTACATTACAGGATTATGCTGTAAGAAGAAAACTGGCATAAGTCTAAAAAGTTTCACTGCCTGCTGGCCTGCCTTGTTACAGGCATACAGCTAACGGGCACCTGCTCATCTTACAACCAAACTTCTCCACATAAAGTGATACCAGCAACTACTCACAGGAAATAAGAAATTGGAACCAAAACATTTGAAGTGTTTTTATTGGATGGTGGGCAGGTAGGAGGGGCAGTTGATGGAACGTGTGTACACGCACATGTGTATGTGTGGATGTGCGTGCATGCGTGTGTACATGCTAAGGAGTTCCTTCATAGATAACAGTTTAGCTTTTTTTTAAAATACGTATGAATATAGAGATAGATAGATTATCAGGAAGTGTTCAAACTTAGAAAACTCTGAGAATCTAGTGCCACAGGCTTTTTCTGAGAGAATTTGTGTCCAAAATGGTCATGTCAAACACATTTTCCGTAGCAGTGCTTCCAATATGCAGATGCCCACCCACGTG
Source organism: Galeopterus variegatus (assembly GCF_000696425.1). Classification (NCBI taxonomy): domain Eukaryota; kingdom Metazoa; phylum Chordata; class Mammalia; order Dermoptera; family Cynocephalidae; genus Galeopterus; species Galeopterus variegatus. The sequence goes on along the minus strand of NW_007755510.1, from coordinate 4,045 downwards.
ACTTTAATGGTATGGGCAGAGTTCTTTTAAATAAATAAATAGGATTCTTTCATTAAAAAAAAAGCTGCAAGAGAGAAGCATCAAGTCACCTTTAAGGGAGCCCCAATCAGACTAACATCAGATTTTTCAACACAAACCCTAAAAGCCAGAAGAAAATGGGATGATATATTCAAAATACTAAAAGACAAAGATTGCCAGCCAAGAATACTTTACCCAGCAAGGCTGTCCTTCCAAAATGAAGGGCAAATAGTATTTCTCAGACAAACAAAAACTGCAAGAGTTCACTAGCACATGGCCAGCCTTACAAGAAATTCTCAAGGGAGTACTGGGTTTGATACCTTAAGAACAACCACCACTGCCATAAATAATTAAGAAAAAACAAAACCCACTAGTAAAATAAAAATGGTAACAATAAAGAGAAAAAAAAAGTTTATCTACCACCCCAAGAAACCAACAAATACCAAAGACAAACAGTAAATCAGAAAGAAAGGAACAAAAGATACTTCAGACATCCAAAAAAAAAAAAATCAATAAAATGCTAGGTGTAAATCAACACTTTTCAACAACAACTCAATGTAAAAGGATTAAACTCCGCACTCAAAAGACACGGACTGACTGACTGGACTAAAATGGTGGACCCAACTATATGTTGCCTTCAAGAGACTCACCTCATCTGTAAAGACACACATAGACTAAGAGTGAAGGGATGGAAAAAGATACACCATGCAAATAGANAAAAAATATCTCAAACAAAAATCAAGTAAAGTATGAAGTTTTTAATTCAAAGGAGCAAAAACTTTCTGTTCTGCATTACAGGATTATGCTGTAAGAAGAAAACTGGCATAAGTCTAAAAAGTTTCACTGCCTGCTGGCCTGCCTTATTACAGGCATACAGCTAACGGGCACCCGCTCATCTCACAACCAAACTTCTCCACACAGAGTGATACCAGCAACTACTCACAGGAAATAAGAAATTGGATCCAAAACATTTGAAGTCTTTTTATTGGATGGTGGGCAGGTAGGAGGGGCAGTTGATGGAATGTGTGTGTACGCGCACATGTGTATGTGTGCGTGTGCATGTGTGTGTACATGCTAAGGAGTTCCTTCGTACATAACAGTTTAGCTTTGGTTTAAAATACATATGAATATAGAGATAGATAGATTATCAGGAAGTGTTCACACTTAGAAAACTCTGAGAATCTAGTGCCACAGGCTTTTTCTGAGGGAATTTGTGTCCAAAATGGTCATGTCAAACACGTTTTCCATAGCAGTGCTTCCCACATGCAGACACCCACCCATGTGACTTTAATGGTCTGGGCAGAGTTTTTTACTGCTCTGTCTCAAAAAACATACATGATGCCTTACAGATGACAGGTCTACAGCAGTGAAGACCAGTGATTGCCCCTGGCAAAGAGCCCAGCAGCCACATTTGCCACAGAAGATCTCCATGTGGCTCACCTTTCTTATCCTTCAAAGAGCATACACTTGAACATGCCTCCCCAGAGCACTGGAGAGGAGCACAGCCACACAGCCCTCAACGAAGTTGGAGGCAGAGCTGAAGCCAGACTTGGGTCCAGCTATCCTCTTTCAGAACCAGACTTGCTGAGAGGCCCCGAGAGCTGCTGGGCCTGCACGCCCCACAAGGCACCCATGCTTGACCCCACAAGCACCACCCATGTGTGGTGCCACCATGGTAGGTGCCGCCATGGGACACCCCCAGCCCAGGCCAGTATGCACCACCCAGAGAGGGCCCCCAGAGAGGCCCTAAAGCCACCAGACCCCAAAGGCCCCAAGACACCTGAGTTGGATCAGGTAGGCAGCACTGCAGGACTCCCAGGCCTGTCTCTGCAGCCTAGAGAGGCCTGAGCCTCCTACCCACAGGCACCAAGGCAGCCTGCCAAATTGGAAGTCCCAGCAGGATCCTAGTCAGACATTAGGGTCGAACAAATGGACTGTGAAACCCCCGGCCACAATGACTAAACACCAAAGGAAAGATACCAGAAATATGAAAAGTCAAGAAAGTACACCGCCAAATGGTAATAACAACTCTCAAGCTCTAGATCCTATAGAACAGGAAGTCCTTGAAATGACTGACAAGGCATTTTAAGCAATAATTCTAAGAAAACTAAATCAGGGGCCGGCCCGGTGGCGCACTGGATAAGTGCGCCGCTTGGGAAGCGTGGCGGCGCTCCCGCCCAAGGGTTCGGATCCCACATACAGACCGGTTCCCACTCACTGGCTGAGCGAGGCACGGGAGCAACACCGAGGGTTGCAATCCCATTGCCGGTCCCCGGTCCGGTACGGGGGCAACACTGAGGGTTGCGATCCATTGCCGGACA
>NW_007755510.1:0-399 GCF_000696425.1 Galeopterus variegatus | reverse complement strand
AAACTCCCCACTCAAAAGACACGGACTGAGTGACTGGACTAAAAAGGTGGACCCAACTATAACCTGCCTTCAAGAGACTCACCTTAGGGGCCGGCCTGGTGGCGCACTGGGTAGTGCGCCGCTTGGGAAGCGCGGTGGCGCTCCCGCCCGAGGGTTCGGATCCCACATACGGACCGGCTACCGCTCACTGGCTGAGCGAGGCACGGGAGCAATGCCGAGGGTTGCAATCCCGTTGCCGGTCCCTGGTCCGGTACGGGGGCAACACTGAGGGTTGCGATCCGTTGCCGGACACGGAAAAAGACAAAAGACAAAAAAAAAAAAGAGACTCACCTTATCTCTAAAGACACACATAGACTAAGAGTGAAAGGATGGAAAAAGATACACCATGCAAATAGAAAT
>NW_007755509.1:6891-7481 GCF_000696425.1 Galeopterus variegatus | reverse complement strand
ACCTCTGCGGAAAGTCTGCTCCACCCTACCAGTCCTGTAAGGTGTGTGTGTTCTGCACCTCTCTATCGGGGCGTTTTCAGACTCTGTGTACACTAGATGGTGCTATTGAGCTTTTCAAAGGGTTCCTGCAGGGTGTGTAATTATTGTCCTTTCTTTATTTCTGAGACTCCGCCTCCTTTTGCCAGAACCCTCCCCACTCTGTGTGCTCAGAACAGGGCTGAGGCGTGTCTTCTACAAACCTTGTCTTTCAGTTGAGTCATCAAAGTAGTTCCCTGCCCCGCCCTGACCAGCAGGTGTCCCGTCTCTCCCACTGCTGGGAGTGAACTCCTCAGGGAGGGTCCCTCAGCACACAGTTCCTCTTTGACTCCCCCCAGCATGGGTCGGCCCTCTGGGAGAGCTCTCTAGTAGCTTCAATGCAGCTTGAGAGCCCTCCGGGCTCCCTTCTCCCCACCAGAAATCAGTTAGGGGTTCTTCCAAACTGAGGCCCCCAGAGATGGAATCTGCCTCCCGGAAACAGGGAGTTTACCTGGGGCCGACGCCCAGGGTGTGGCGGAGAGACGATCTGGGCGGGCTCCTCTTCCCTGCCCTCC
>NW_007755509.1:0-6039 GCF_000696425.1 Galeopterus variegatus | reverse complement strand
CCCCTCCCCCCCCGGTGCTGGCCGGGGGCTCCCCCCGCTGCCAGCCCCATCTGAGATCCACGGGGAGAGTGGGATTGTAGGCTGGTCCACAGGCCCCGGAGTGCCCCAGGTCAAGGTAAGCAAATGGCACGTCTCAGTGCGGAGCCGTGCCAAGCAGAGATGGCTGGCCTGCCCTCACTAAGCCGGCCGTCTCCGCCCCCACCCGAGAGAATGGAGGCAGCTTTGATGTGGGCGCCTAGCCTGGTGTGGTAGGCTGGAGCCAGGCGGGTGAGGAGCAGTCGGGCTTCAACCCGCAAGTGGGGCTGGGCTGGGTGTTACTCACAGAGCTCGCAGAGTTGGGCCGGTCCGGCGCATTCCACTCCGTTTCTGTGCCATCTCTGCTGGCTTACTTGGCCTTTGTTGTCTGGGCTGCTCGCTCGTACCCGCAGCAGGGCTTGGGCGCTCTCAGGAGTCTTCTTTTGTGTCGGCCCTAAAACCTCGAACCTGTAGTTGCTTGTTTGTCGTTGTAGGATCGTTGTTGAAAGAATTATTCATTTTTTGTTGCTGTTGGAAATGCTGTTGGAAGTACTCTGGTATCACAGCGCACACTTCTCAGGATCGCGCTGTCTCCTGGCACGGCCACTCCAGACCCATCGCCATCTTGGAATCTCGACAATTTTCATTAAAGCAGGTGCAACTTAAAAATATTTTAAGCAATTTACCATCAAAGGAGTCATAAAACTAAGCTCAGAGATGTACACATTTTCTTTGCTCTTGTAAACACATAGAGGACTCTGGAATTATACCTGGAAGAGAAGGTGAATGGAGGCCGTCATGAGAGAAATGGTGACACTTGCTCCTAGAGTCTGATGTGCAAAGTGCTCTACACAATAGCTTGGTCCTTCTGTCCCTTTCTCAGTGCAGGCCTGATCACACCTCCTTCCCCCAGCCCTTGGGACTTTGGGTAGAGGACAGCTCACCACCTCTTCATCTGGGTGGACCACTCCGAGGCACAGGCAGAAGCGCTTTGGCACAGGACCAGGCCCAGGTGAGCACTGCCGCTCACCTGAGGAGCTGCAGGAGGCTGCAGGACAGCGAGAATCGGCCGTTTACAGAGGAGAACCTGCAATTGTTTTTTAAAGATAATACACCTAGTGACTACTAAGTCTTAGTACATTTCATTCTGCTTCCTTATCTTTCACTCCTTCACTATATTCCACTGTCTTACAACCTCACAATTTATTTATAGCTTCTCAGACTTATGGGCATTTGCATCATGTGTGTGCGCACACACACACACACACACACATGCACACACACAGTTTAAAACAATGCCTGGAGACCCAACAAATTTAAGACTGAGTTTGCCTCTGGAATTGGAAGGAGAGGGATGTAGAATAAAAATAGAATGTCTTTGCTATGAATACTGTTTTTACTTTGAGAAGAGAACCATTATGGAAAGTGTCAAAATTTACTCTTTACTAATTCTGGAAATAGACAGATGGGCACCTCTCCTGCTATTCTGTACCTTTTAAATATTTCACAGGTAACTAAAGAGACACTGTGGGGCTGGAGATGTAGTCTGTGGGGTCTCCACCTCCCCTGCAAGAGTCTCATAGCCAGGCACCAGGGTCAAGTACAAAGATGACCCTTACAATAGGACATCAAGAACAAGATATGGAACTTTTAACATGCTATAAATTGGTTTAACCACTTAGGATAACACTTGGAACTACCCAAAGGAAAATAAGTTCTCCCGTATACCTGTAATCCCATCTCAACTGCAAGACTCTATCTCTTTACCACCAGAACACACAAACAAGAATATTCAACAGATTTATTCAGAATATCAAAAAATAATTACAAGCAAATAAGATTTCCATCAATATCAGAAAGTATTTCAATTTGACAAGATACCATGCATTATTTTAAAAGAGATTATTGTAAATAAATCAGTACTGTACACACAATTACATAGTAGTATATCTAAGGTGCAATACAGAGAAAACAATCAGGAAATAAAATTCACACATTAAGATTAAACTTTTAACAGGTTTGAAAAAAGGTAAATTTTAAACTGGACAAAAACCTATACAGGGAAGATAACATGATGAGTTTTAACCCTATTGCTAGTTTCCTTGAGCAAATAAGTTCACATACTGATAACTTTGCAGGAGTCAGCCTAATAGAAAAACATTGAATAAAATAATAAATACAATTTCAGGACAGCATTGACCACCGTGAGAAGAGAAGCTGTTGTGAGTGGAACATGCTTTAGGTAGATTTTATGGGGATGCCGCTGCTATACTTTTTACCTCTGGGAAGTGATATGCAATTTTAGTATGTTATTATCCTTTGAGAAGTATAGATATGATTTATGCACTCTTTGTGTATGTTATTTTCACAAATAAATTTGAGAAAGGCCTTACACATTCCTAATTCTAAGTACTTTCTCACGTGATCTTCTAATATGATTCATGCATGTCAGACATCAGAGATTATCAGATACTCACACAGTGCCTGTTAAAAATGCCCATCCCTTCCATATCTCCCCAGAGATTCAAAGTCAGCACCATGTTCTAACTAAGGTAACCGACCAGCCCGAGAGATTCCAAATCAGTATTTCTTGGGTGACATTAGGGAACTGTCCCGTTGAGCAAAGAATACAGGTGATTTATCTCTCCATATGTTCCATAACATCAATAGGAAAAGTCAGGGCTAGAACCCATCTCAGAGGCCAGGTAGGGAGCTATTTCTTAGATGCGGTGCTGAAAACAACACCACTTTCTCAACCTCCGATGACAACCAGAACAGAAGGCTGTCCAGACAATCTTCTGATTCTCCTTTAAAACTCCACTGTGTATAACCTCATACTGAAAGAGATAAGTATGACTGATGGATCCTTTTTCTGGGTGTGCCTATGTGGAAAGTGAAGGTGTGATTCTTACCAATATTCCCCTTTTCCTCTTTTTACAGTCAACAACTGCTCAAAGTAAAGTGATTCTCACTAGAATAGCTTTCCTCATCAATATGCACTTAAACGTTTTGCAAGGGAGCCCTAAGACTGCAGCCAATCCTCTAAGACATCAATGACACAATGAATTTTATTCAATTACATTTCTCTGTGTGGACTCTGCCAGGGATGAGTAAGAATCACTGAATGACAAGATGAATGAGAAAAGCAAAACCTAGATATATTCTTATAAATAAATCCATGAGAAGTTTTCAAAGAAAATAAGAAGATGACTCCAGACAAAGAAACTGAGCTTAGAAAACAGAACCCATTATTGAAACACCCTCAGAGCTGTACAATGAGCAAGTCAGCTTTCAACCCAAAGTTAAAATGAACTAACCCATTATGTTCTCTAGTCACTACAGAACAACTTGGTGAAGCAAGAGTCAGGAACGACAGCTCACCCAGTATTTCTGTCACTTTGACTAATTCTAGAAGCCTCAGTCCAAAGCAGATGACACAGTCACACAAGGGAAGGTGTCCTACCAATGAGTTTCCTCAAAGCTCCCTTCATGTCCCTGTTCCTCAGGCTGTAGATAAAGGGGTTCATCATTTGAGGGACCACCGTGTACATCACTGAAGCCACCGCAGTGATTCTGGATGAGTCAGTAATTGCAGAACTAATGTAGACCCCAAAGCCTGTCCCATAGAACAAGGACACAACTGAGAGGTGAGACCCACAGGTGGAAAAAGCTTTATGCTTTCTTCCTGCTGCGGGCATTCTCAAAACAGAGGAGACAATTTGAGTATAAGAGAAAATTATTCCAGACAGAGGAATACCACCAAATATGCTAGTTGCAGAATATATCAGGATATTATTGATGAGGGTATCCGAACAGGCGAGCTTGATGACCTGAACAACTTCACAGAAGAAGAGGGGGATTTCAACATCGGTATGAGCTTCCTCAGGGCATCTTTCATGTCCCTGTTCCTCAGACTGTAGATGAAGGGGTTCATTATGGGAGTAACCACAGTGTAAATTGTCGAAGCCACTGCAGTTTTTCTTGAAGAGTCAGAATGTGCAGAACTAATGTAGACCCCCAAACCTGTCCCGTAGAACAAGGAAACAACTGAGAGGTGAGACCCACAGGTGGAAAAAGCTTTATGCTTTCTTCCTGCTGCTGGCATTCTCAAAACAGAGGAGACAATTTGAGCATAAGAGAAAATTATTCCAAACAAGGGAATAGCACCAAGTATACCACTTGCAAAATATGTCAGAATGGTATTAATGAGGGCATCAGAACAGGCGAGCTTGATGACCTGAACAACTTCACAGAAGAAGAGGGGGATTTCAACATCTGTGCAAAAAGACAGCTGCAGCACCAGCAGGCTCTGAACCAGGGCATCCACAATGCTTATGAACAGGGAGAGTAGAGTCAGCAGGCAACACAGACGGATGCTTATGATGACTGGGTACCTCAGTGGGTGACAGATGGACACATAACGGTCATAAGCCGTTACTGCAAGAAGGCAAATTTCCTCACCAGCAAAAACCAGGACCAGGCAGACCTGGGTGAGGCAGCCTGTATGAGTGATGCTCTGATTCTGTGTTTGGATGTTGAGCAGCATTTTGGGGATGGTAGTTGTGCTTAAACTGATGTCAGTAAAGGACAGATTGGAGAGAAGGAAGTACATGGCCGTGTGGAGGTGGGAGTCAGTGATGACAGCCAGGATGATGAGCAGGTTTCCCAGGATGGTGACCAGGTACATGGACAGGAACAGGCTGAAGAGGAGGGGCTGAAGTTCTGGATCCTCTGTCACCTCCATGAGAAGGAATTTCTAGGCCAGCAAGAGCAATAACATCAGAGAGGCAAACACCATGGTGTGAAGGGTTGGATTCTAATGGAGGAAAATTAAAGAAAGGTTGCTTCTGTTTGCATATTGTTTTGTTACTTATTAAAAAACCTGGAATTTGTATAGGAGGCCATCAATAATTGTTAGTTCTGGAAATAGTTAAGGGGTCATCACTAAAAAAATAGTCTATCCGTACTGTTATGATTGCTTAAAATATTTCATAATTTTTAAAGCAAACACACACACTAGGGGGGCAGCTTAAAGATTCTGTCTGTCTCCCCAGAGACATCAGAGCCAGGACATAGAGATGATACAAATGTGTGTCAAGAACCAGGAATGGGGAGATAATGTGAAGTTAACAAACTTTCTGCCCCACAACCACTGGGTTGCTGGTAAATGTCAGAGAATTTTAACAGTCCTTCTGTTTTATAAAAGGAAGATTCCTACTAAAGAGTACAATGGTTCTGGCCATTGTAGAGACTGAGCATGAGATTAGTAGATGAGAGGTGCTTCAGTATTGGTGCAAAGGTACAAAGGACAGATAGTTAGACAAGGGACCCATGGGGACTTGATTCTAATGACGTGATATGCATCCTCACTGTCACCTTCCCCCAGATGAAATTGCAGTAAAACACCTGCCTTCATTTGCAAACATGAATGAAGGGAATTTCGATTACCTGGGTGGAGTCACAATGGAATAATGCTTGACCTCTTTGGGTGTTTCATATGAAAGATCTGTCATCAGAGAAGAGGGATTGAGTGAGTCACTGGACTCCTGTCCATTAGGGGCCATCTATGGGAAGAATGTCAGTCCTGCTATTTATTTTCTAGAGAACTGATGAATGAGGTAGTCAGAGGCACACTGTTATCCCTGTATCCCTAGGGGCTCAATTTCCAAAGTTCCTCATTAACCAAGCAATTTTATTGTCACCGTGATCCCAGGGCACTGCAAATCCTTAAAGACCAAGACTCTAGAATGAAGAAAATCAGGGTCGCTGACTATGAGGCCACCTATGAGGCCAGGTGTACACTGTCTCCTTTTCCCCATCTGTGCCTACTTACCCACATGTCACACACCTTGCACAGGTGCACACACATCTTCTCTAATTGTGTTTCAGTCTTCTTAGGGGTGAGTGATGATGTCATTATCTAATCAATTATACTTATTTTAGGTGTGAAAAATATAGCTTATATATGTAGATATAAATAAGTTTTTAAAGTACAGCTATTTTAAAACTTATTATTGTTATTTT
>NW_007755508.1:0-7482 GCF_000696425.1 Galeopterus variegatus | reverse complement strand
GCCTGCCCCACTGGGTGCAGTGGGCGTGCCCATGTGGACCCTGCGGGTCAGCTGTGCGTCCCTCCTGCCGTCCTCTCAGCACTGTCATTCAGAGCCTGATGCCTTGTTCCTTGTGGCTGTCAGGAAAAAGGAGCAGCCGCAGTGTGTTACCAAAAAAGGGGTGCGTTCAGAGTCCCTGTGACATCAGAAATGCCATGTCTGGAGGAGCCGGGTCTGTTTGCAACATCAGCCTGTAAGCCAGGACGCCTCGTCAGGGCAGCAGCTAAAGCCAAATTTCCTGAGGCTCAACTCAGTCACTTGGGGGTATTTAGTGTCGAGGGGAACGTGGTACCTTAAAATAATCTTTATAGGGCCAGCCCGTGGGTCACTTGGGAGAGTGTGGTGCTGACAACACCAAGTCAAGGATCAAGATCCCCTTACCGGTCATCTTTTAAAAAAAAAATCTTTATAGCTTGCTTCCTGCAAAGTACAGTCAAGTCCCGTTATTCATGACACTGTGTCCTGTAAAGTCACCACGAACACTGAGTCAGCAAATGCTGAGCCTTTGCTCCGGGGGAAACACAGGGTCAGGTCCCTGCAAGCCTCTGGTCACCGTTCCATCAACCAAACAACACGGAGCCTGGTGTCCGTGTGCTGCTGCTTAGACGCCTTACCTGACACGAAGTGTTGACTCTAACCCTGAACACGCGGCCAGCAGCGCCGTCCCTCACGCCTGGACGAAGATCATCCCGGACAAATCCTAACTAAGGGACATTTTCTGTACCCTGACCAGGTCTTCCCAAAACTGTTAAGGTCATCAAAAACCGAGAAAGTTTGAGAAACTGTCACAGTCAACAGGAACCTCAGGAGACGTGACGACTAAATGTCACATGGAATCCTGGATGGTGTCCTGGGACAGAAAAAGATATAGGGAGAAACTGAGGAAATCCGAATGAAGTGTGGACTTTAATTAATAATAATGCATCCATATTGGCTCGCTAACCACGCGCATGCCCTATGGCAATGCAAGAAGCCAACAACAGAGGGACCGGGAGTGGACAGGGGACCACTGTGGGGGCCTCGCCTACCTTCTGTAAACGTAAAGTTGTTCTGAAATTAAAAGTTTATCCCCCCCCCAAAAAAAGTGGATGGTTTGGGGAATATGTGACTCTTCCTAATGCCAAGGTCAGAGATCAACATGTCCCTATGACAAGGAGAGACTGTCCCTTTATAACTGGGCATCCCTCCCTTCTGACCAGCCTGAGAATGAGCCGCTGGAATCACAGGGTCATTCCACTGCCCTGGTGAGCTGGGGAAGTTGACATCCCTGTGGCTGTGTGGGCGTCACATGGGCAGCACCTGTGTCCATCCCAGGGTCACCATCCAGTGGCAGACAGGACATAGCTGAGCCCATACATGCCCTGCCCTGTCCAGGCAGCAGCCCAAGCTGGAGCATGGCTGGTGTGTGGTGCTGGGGAAAGCCAGGCCTGCAGCCCACCTTCAGAGTCCCCTGTCACTGCCGAGAGTAAGCCAGTGCCTTCTGAGCAGGAGGCGAGGTGTCCACATGGCCAGCCAGGGGAGGTGGCCTGATGACCAGCACCCCCACATGGGAGGAACACACAAGGCTGCCGGCCACACACGCACAGGAACGAGACACACAGCACAGCGTTTAATCAGCCACCACGTCTAACCCTCACGAGCCACATACGTGCGCTGCTAGAACAGCGATGGGAGCTCGTGGGTCTGGATTTTCTCTCCTCATGAACCTGCGTATGGGTGCTTCTGAAAGGGCTACAGAGAAATGGCCCAGGTTGGTGACATTGGGAACAGGCAAAGGGCTGAACTATAAACTGGGGTCAGAGAGCCCAGCGGGTAGAACTCCAAAGACTGGGGACTCAGTCTCCACGGGCAGTTGTTGGGGGACTATATTTTCTGAACTGAATGCCCTTCTTGTCTGAGGGGGTCCCCAAATTGTGTGTCTGGGGTTGGGGGGTCCCCCCTTCTGCTCTAAAGCCTAAGCATGTTGTCTTGACCCTGCGCCCTGCAGCCTGCCCTGGGGGCCAGCGTCCCCACACATCCCTCTGGGATGGGGCAGAGGCACACAGTGTGGGTGGCCTTGCCATCATCTGGTGCCATCATGGCCATGGTGCTCGAGGGCCAAGTGTTTGGCAGCAGAAGCTGGCTGACCACAGTTACCTTCCCAGTGTGGTCTGGCAGTGCCCAGGCCTTCCTGGCTCCAGCCACTTTCTGTCATCTGGTACATCCTGCAGGCCAACGATGCCTCCACACCGTCCCTCCTGGTGAACTGACCAGGGCTAGGCACGTGGGGCAGGGTCTTCTGGTTTCCAGCGCCTGCACTGCATTAGCCTCGGAGGGCGCAGCACCCTGCCACCAGGCTGACCACACGCCGAGTGAGGGCTGGTTGGACTCAGAACTGCCCCAGGCAGCTTCGTCATCGTCCCCCTGGACCCCTCGGCCTGGGAGTGCGTCCTCCTGGGAGGGGCTCCTCTGCCCTCCAGCTGCTGGTTTGTGGTGAGTGACACAGCTCAGGAAGCAAAGGCAAGAAGATCGGAGGGGGTGTCTGGGTGTGGAAGTCAGGAGGGGTCTTTCCCTCGGCTGACATGAGCGAGGCCAGCTGAGCTCTCAAGACCAAAGCCACACATGGGAGCAACCCCAGCCTGCGTGTGCAGCAGGCAGGGCACTGTGCCCCTCAGACTCCACCTGATCCAGCCGTGACCCTGCCCCGGGCCAGGCACAGGGCACACGTGGCCAGCTGTACAGCAGCGCTGGCTCTCTAAAGCTGCACAATTGGATTGACTGTGTGTCACCGATTAGTCCAGGACAAGCCCTGTGAAGGTCACTATCTGGGCATATTTGGTCATCCCCATCCCGCGCATGGCTGTTAACTGTGAGAGCTTAAGAGCACCTTTCTGGACATGTCAAAGACAGAAATATTTGAACTGTTGAAGTCCCAAAGGAGATGACAGTGTCCTGGGCACAGACCAGCCAAGGGCCAGGGCTCCCAAGGACACTTTTCCTCTGAAATGAGGATGACCAGGAAACAGGAATTACATCTTCCCCTCTCTGTCTCTCTGTCTCTCTGTCTCTCTGTCTCTGTGTCTCTCTTTCTCTATCTCCCTGTTTCTCTCTGTGTGTCTCTCAGTATCTCTGTCTCTCTCTCTCTGTCTCTCTGTATCTCTGTCTCTGTCTCTCTCCCTCTGTCTCTCTCTGTCTCTCTGTATCTCTGTCTCTGTCTCTCTCCCTCTGTATCTCTCTGTCTCTCTGTATTTCTGTCTCTGTCTCTCTCCCTCTGTCTCTCTCTGTCCCTGTCTCTTTGTCTCTCTCTGTCTCTCTGTCTGTCTGTATTTCTCTCCGTCTGTCTCCTCTCTCTGTCTCTGTCTCTTTCTCCTGAGCAGACACCTCAGAATCCCAATGAGACAGGAGCATGCAGGTGTCGCTGTGATTTTCTTCGTGATTATTTAAAACTCATCTGTATTCTTTTCTCAGTATGTGGCTTCTCAGATTCCCCCAAAACTTTGGAAATAGAAATAAACAAACAAAATAGTGGCAGGACTGATGTCACAGGCTTCCAGGTGCCCCAAATACCATCTCTGATAACATCCAGCCCTGGAGACAGCAGGTTCATTGGACCTGCCGTGTGCATTGTTTTTCTGGAATGGCTTCTCCGTTGTCTCTCAGAGGATCGTTGGTGTCTAAAGCTACCCAGGTGTGAGCAGCTGCCGAGGGGCCCCTGCAAAGGAAGTTGTGGGGTTTGGTTACGAAGCACACCATTGGGCATGCATGTACCCCAGGGGCCAGCGGCCACTGTCTCCTTGGGGCAAGCGTTTGCCCAGAAGGCGCTGTGGGCAGAGAATAGGCTGGACCAGCCCCCAGACATTGGGAGAAGGAGCGAGGCAGCCGGGCAGGCAGGTGGCCGTGATGAGATGGCACATTTGAGGCTCTCATAACCTGGAGTGCTGGCCCTGCAGAAGGAACTGAAATGTTCTGACTCATGTCCAAGACGTCTCTGCAGGCCGCTGACCTCCTCTGCCCTCACGGGGAGGAAGGAAGCTGGCCGGGCCAGGCAGAGTGGAGAGCTGGCCGCACCGAGGCGGGGGCTGAGCATGAGGCCCCTCCCGGCTCCTAAGCACTTGGCTACCGGCCAGGGGCCAGCACGGGGATCGCCAGCACGGGGCATGGGAGGAGAGTAGCACCCATGCACGCTCCCGGCATCAGCAAGGATGCTGAGGCCCAGGGACATGCCACGGTGGTGACAGGGGGCGAGGGACACAGCCAGAGCTGGAGGCAAATGGCCAGAGACGGAGCGGTGCTGCCGGTGCACACTCGTGTGCAGTGTGGACAAAGCCCTAACGTCAGCCGAAATGTTGGTAAATGATCGCTCCTTTAAGTGAACAAAGATCTCTCAAGCTCTTGTTACCCTAAAATTTCACTTGTCGATTCTCATTTTATAAATACAGAAAAGGTAGATCCCAGCTCAACTCTTCCCGAACCTTCACAGCGGTGACCGTGAGGTTTCCTGCCTGAAACTTCCACTGGACTCGCATCCGAGCTCCTGGGCATGCCAAGCCCGTGGTCGCTGCGCAGATCCTCATGAGACCTCAGTCACGTTTGCATTTGGTGCCAGCCCCTGGGGAGCAGTTGGACGTCATCGGGAAAGCCCCATTGGCAGAACTGGAATACACGGTGCAGACTGAGAGAAACCGAATCCGCAGGGCGAGGAAGCCCGGTCCTGGGTTGGGTTCCTCTGTCAGATTCAAAATTCATAGCCATGAAAGGAGGAGAGGTTTATGTTTACTGCCATTATGAAGAGAAAATCTTATTTTGTATGTCTTAAAATATTGGCTATGTAGAGACAGATATACAGATTAAAATCTATATGTATACTCCTGAATATTTGGACGTGTGGACCCGTGTAACTGGTATTATCCGGGTGCTATACAGATTATACGTTCATATTATATAAATATCATGCCCGTCACATAGATCTATGTACACACAGATGCACAGACACACACGTGGGCACACATACAGCCTGCGGCTGTGCACCGAGCCGTTCCGCACTCAGTGGCTGACGACACCCGATGTTAGCACCTCACAGTCGCTGCGCTCAGGGGCCTGCGCAGGGCTCAGCAGGGCACTTGTGCTTCAGGGTCTCAAGGCTGCAGTCAGGCCGTGACTTCCTCAAGGCCCCACTGTGGAGGACCCGCTTCCAGTGACCCCCAGCTGACACCAGGGTCCTCCTGTCTGACACCGAGAACTTCCACCGACTTCCTGCCTGAGCTCCAGGCAGGAGATACTCAAATAGCCATCAGACAGTTCCCTTCCTGAGTCCTGTCCCTTCTACCCTGGGCCCACGCCCCCGTGGCCATCAGTGCTGACCTCTGCCCTCCTGCTGGAGGCTCTCTGCCTCCTCGGCCTCCCAAGTGTCCCCCTCCTCTCTGTCCCCACCGCCACCGCCCCCAGTGATGTACTTAGGGCACCACTAGCAGGGTCTTGCACCACGCTCTGCTCCTGTCTGCCCTTAGGTGCAGGAGGCCTGGCACCAAAGGCTCTTGGGCCTGGCGAATGTCACTCACCCCCACGCTGGTCCCGTCCGTGCTGTGCTGTGAACGTGCGATTGGCCCAACGTAGGGCAACCTGACTTTCCCTGCAGGACTTCTCGGACAGTAACAGTAAGCGTTGCGTTCAGCCGCTCCAGATGATTCATTGAAAAGAGTTAGTTAAGGAAAATCAGCTATTTTTCAAAGCGTAAAACACGGAAATGTCATTTTACTGGTTTCAACTTAATCTGCAAACTGAACGTAGTCCACTCCGTGTCCGTGTGCATGTACAACGCGTCGTCATGTCGCTGCTCGGTGAGCGCGCTCCGTGATTTCATCCTGGGTGCTGTTCAGTGGAAGTTCAAGGGCCACTGAAGGAGCTGAGTGGCAATTTATTTATTAAACATGTATTAAAAACCCATAAATCACACACTTGTTCTTTTAAAAATGTATCCATTTACTGCTAAATGCTTGGTACATTTAGAAAGTGATTTATTCTCGGGCACAGCAAGTGCACACACTGATGAGACGTTTCGTTCTCGACAGTCACCACTTGTTAAGCTTGTCACGAGCTGTGCCTCAGCTGCGTGCTGGCCAAGCTGCTTCCCCGCAGCACTGCGTCCTGGCACCCGACACGGCCACAACTGCTCCTGTCAAGCTTAAGAGGGGGTCAGTCAGGCCCACCCCTCCCGACCTGCTGGCCCTTGGCCAGTCTGCTGTGTCCCCACACATCTGTCCTTGCCCCCCATCCACCAAGCTCCCCAGCTTCCCTGTCTGCAGATGTGCTCAGCGACATGGCCACAGACTCCAAAGTGTCCCTAGTGGGTGGGGTCCTTGGGGAAGAAGCAAACTTTTATGATCCAGAGCCCCGATCCCCTCACCCCACGGCAGGGTGGCCCGGCTCACCCCAGGTGAAAACCACACAGACAGAGCTGACCACAGTCTGCAGACCCACTCAGGCCACACAGAAGGTGGCACCGCCTGGGGAGGGGCCCACCCGTGTCCACAACGTGTAGCACATGTCTAGGAATGAGCTCAGAATAACCTCAAGCGCGAACCCGAGGAGCTTTCCCTCTGTTACACGGCTTCACACGTGGGTCTGCACCGCTGGTGACCCACAGGCACCCTCTGCCCGCTGCCCGCTGCCCACTGCATGCAAGACGCTGGGAAAACAGCAGCCCCAAACAAGTCGACTCAGACAAGCACCCGCAGTTCAACACGCTGAGAAGACGAGCCAGTGTTCTACAACAAACGTTGATTTTTTTGCTGTACGAAAGCTCCAGAAAAACGGGAAGAGGCAGAGAAGTGAGAGGAAGAGAACTGAACCCACGCTGCCAACCTCACGTGCGTCCGCACTCATGCAGCCCAAGGTCGCTCAGCTCCACGCCGCGCTTTTTAAAGAATTTCCACACCTTGAAAGTTCTGCAGAAGCGTCATTTTAGAGGGCCGCACAGACCTCCTCGCATCCGTTTTCTCTCATTATTTCAGTGCCACCCTCCGTGGGCCACGACCTCGCTCAGCGTGGCCTCTGCACATGCGGTCCCTGTGCTGTGCTTCCGTCCCGGAGCCCGTGAGTACCTCCTCACCTCCAGCTCCCCACAGCAACCTCCTCCTCCGGAGGCCTCCCCGACCAGGTCAGACCTGAGGTGGGGACCCCTTGCAGGCGGTGGATCAAGGGAGAAGATTCCAGACAAGCCCCAGAGGGAGGAGCAGGAGGCGAGCAGGGAGGGTGCGAAAGGGGCTGGCCAGGACGAGGGGCAGGAGAGGCCGGGTCGCCTGGTCCCCCAGGGAGCCCTGCAGTGTGAACTGCACCTGAAGGTGGTCCCAGGGAGGCCAGGGGCCCAGCCGTTCTGCCCACCACAGCCAGTCGCTGGCTCCAGCCACCCCAGCCTGGGGATCAGGACCTCCCCAGCATGTTCTGAGAGGCCCACAGCGGGGTCAC
>NW_007755507.1:5944-7482 GCF_000696425.1 Galeopterus variegatus | reverse complement strand
AAACAAACAGTAAAAGGAACATGGAGAAAACTATATAGACTATGCATGAATAAGAAAACTTCTTAAAATAAAAACTGTCATTCTCATTTGAGAGATAAGAAAAAAAAAGAAAAGACAAATGTTTCATTGCATAAGAAAAAGAATACTTTCTCACAGTTCTGGAGACCAGAAGTCAGAAATCAAGGCACAGGCAGAACCACAGTCTCTAGGGGAAGATACTGCCTTGCCTCCTCCAGCTCTTGGTGGCTTCAGGGATTCCTTGGTGTGTGGTTGCATAACTCCTATCTCCAGCTCTTTCTTCACAAGCCTTCTCCTCTGTGTTTGTGTCTTTTTTCTTTTCTGTCTTCCTCAAATTTCTCTCTGCCTTACAAAAATACTCATTGAATTTAGTGCCTCCCCGACAATCCATAATGATCTCGTTTCAAGATCTTTAATTTAATTACATCTGCAAAAATATAATCTTTGGAAGCACTTTTTCCAAGTGCGGTAAAATTCACAAGTGCAATGATTTGGACGTAGGTATATATTGGGCAGGGGTGGGGATGGGAAATTATCATTCAACCTACTATAAAGTCCTACCAAGTTCTGCCCTCAATGTTTGGCCTTCACGGAAATCTAGTCCTGCTTCTTTTTTCCTGAGAATAACTAAAAGAAACATAGGTAGAAGTGCTTGTGGAATCCGGTATAATTCTGGACACATTCTGAATATATTATCTTGCAATATTGGGTTACTACAATCAGGCCAATCACGTGTCTGCAGTTATATGCACATAATTATAAAAGGTGTTTGGATCATGAGCAGATGACATTATCTGAGTTAGTGTTCATTATGGTGATGACATTCCCCTCCTAGACTGATGTTTCTGTTTGGAAAATGTACATAAATAATGGACAGTCATAACAACAGCAACAAAAAAGAGTGGGCTGAAAGTGATGGAGGAAACGACTGCAGGCAGAGCTTACTCTTAAAAGAAAGTTTACTCTTAAAGAAGAGCAGCTATTTAGTGTAGTGTCTGGAGAGGGCTAGAATTAAAAGGAGTTTTATTATTTTAATATAAGAAATATCTGAGCATGTCTCACTTGCAATAATAGTGAGAAAAGAGGAAGAAGTCGACAATAGGGAATGAATGGATAGTCAAGAGTGAGAGGGCTCTGAAGAGCCGTGATAGAGAGGNAAACCTGAAGCTTTGGCAATAGTGGAAAATCATTTTGGAAGCTATTTAAGAAGACAGATCCACAGAAAGACGGGTGGGCAGCTCCACTCATCCAAAATCTGGTACCGATTTTCTGTATTAGTCCAATTCTGTTGCTTATAACAGATACTTGAAAGTGTGGAAGTGGCTTTGGAACTGGGTAATGGGCAAAGCCTGGAGGAATTTGGAGGAGCAGGCAAGGAAAACCTTAGCTACTGCTGGGAGTTTAGAAGACAAGAAAACGGAGGAAGTTTTAAAATGTTTTAGAGACCGGTTAAACGATTGCGACCAGAATGCTCATAGAAATATGGACTGCAAAGACTTTTCTAAGGAGATCTCAGATAT
>NW_007755507.1:3364-4091 GCF_000696425.1 Galeopterus variegatus | reverse complement strand
CATGATTTACCAGCTGTAAGATATAATGCCTGCCCTGCTGGGTTTTGGATTTCTTTAGAACATGTTACCCCGTTCTTTTGCCCTATTTTTCCCTTTTTGAATGAGAATATATACCCTATGCTTGTCCCGCCATTGTACCTTGGAAGAAGATAACTTGTTTTGATTTCACAGATGAGACTTTGAACTTTGGACTTTTGAGTTGAAACAAGTTAAGACTTTGGGGGTGGACTTAATATATTTACCTGTTAGAAGGACGTGAACTTTGGGGACAAGGAAAGGAATGCTGTGGATTGATTGAATAGTGTCCCCCAAAGTTCATATATTAGAAGCTTAATTCCCACTGTAACTATTTTTTTGGTTGTTGGGGTTTTGTGTGTGTGTGTGTGTGTGTGTGTGTGTGTGTGTCTGTGTTTGTGGTTTGTTTTATTTTATTTTGTTTTGTTAATTTTTTCATTACACGGTGTAAACATTTTTAGTGGCCCTTTACCAATTTCTCCCTCACCTCCCCTTCCTCTCACCCTTTCCCACCTGTGGTGTCCTCAGTTCCAATTTCTTCTTTTGAGAGTTCAAGGTGTATTGCAATTGTTGTATCTTTCTTTCTTTCCTTTTTTTCTTTTTCTTTCACCTTGCACTTAGGAGTGAAGACATGCAGTATTTCTCTTTCTATGCCTGGCTTATTTCACTTAATATTATTTTCTCTAATTTCATCCATGTTCTTGCAAATGGC
>NW_007755507.1:420-1392 GCF_000696425.1 Galeopterus variegatus | reverse complement strand
AACTTTTGTTTCATTGATATTTTGCATGATTTTTTAAATCTCTATTTCTTTTATTTCTGCTCTGATGTTAATTATTTCTTTCCATCTACTAATTTTGGGTTTGGATTGTTCTTTGTTTTCTAGTTCTTTGAACTGTAGCATTAGGTTGTTTATTTGAAATCTTTCTACTTTTTTGATATGAGTGTTTATTGCAATAAACCTCCCTCTTAGTACAGCTTTTGCAGTGTCCCACAGGTTTTGGTATGATGTGTCTTTATTTCTGTTAGTTTCAAGACATTTTTTCATTTACTGTTTAATTATTTCTTGGACCCATCTGTTGTTCAGGAGCATGTTATTTGGTTTTCTAGTGTTTGTATAGTTTCCTGTGTTTTACTTGTTATTGATTTCTAGTTTCAACCCATTGTGGTCTGAAAATATGCTTGAAATGATTTCATTTTTAAAAAATTNACAGCATAAAATTGGGTCTAGCTTTTTAATCCAATTAGTCAGTCTGTGTGTTTTGAGTAGGAAGTTTAATCTATTTACATTGAAGGTTGTTACTGAAAGGCATTGGCTTATTCCTGGCACTTCATTGATTTTTGTTTGGATGTTTTGTATGGATGTTTTTTGTTTTTGTTTTTTTTTCTCCTTTTATTGTTTGTCTTTGTTGGTTTTTTTGTGGTGGTAATCTTTATTTTCTTTTTCTTTCTCCTTTGCATTTTTGTTCTAAAAGTGAGTTTCATTTGTTCTTGTGTGTTCATGGTAGTGATTATCATTTTTTGGATTCCAAATGCAGTATTTCCTCAAGGATTTCTTGTAAGGCTTATCGTGTGGTGGTGAACTCAAGCAGTTTTTGTTTGTTTGGTAAATACACTTTTTTCTCCCATTTCTGAAGAATAGACTTTCTGGGTATACTATTCTTGGCTGGCAGTTTTTTTTTCTTTCAGTATTTTAAATATATCATCCCATTTTCTTCTGGCCTGTAGAGTTTCT
>NW_007755507.1:0-248 GCF_000696425.1 Galeopterus variegatus | reverse complement strand
GTGGACCCCAGAAAAAAGGATGTCCCCCTTTAATTCAAAATGAAAAAAGGGAAAAAAGGATGTGTGTGGATATAGGTAAATTTATAGGTTTGAGGTCAGGGAGTTGAGATACGTATTGACAGGTGTTTTTCTTTCATCTGTGAAGCACAAACCTAGAAAACCTGCTGAGTATAAGGACAAAGGTAAAAAACCTGAAGCTTTGGCAATAGTGGAAAATCATTTTGGAAGCTATTTAAGAAGACAGATCC
>NW_007755506.1:7166-7482 GCF_000696425.1 Galeopterus variegatus | reverse complement strand
AAAAATAGAAAAAGAGGGAACTCTTCCCAATATCTTCTATAGGGCCAGTATTACCTTCTAACAAAACCAAAAATGTCATAGGGAAAGTAAACTACGGACTAATATCTGATGAATGTGAACAAATACATACATACGTACATACAGACATACATACATACATATACATAAATAAAAATAACCTAAAAAAAGACTAGTAAAGTGAATCCTGGAATATAGAAAATAAATTATATACTATGGCCATGTGGGATTTATCCAAAGAATGTAAAAGTGGTTTAACATCCAAAATCAATTAAAATTAAACACAATATCAATACAA
>NW_007755506.1:4604-6857 GCF_000696425.1 Galeopterus variegatus | reverse complement strand
CTGTGTCCGGCAACGGATCGCAACCCTCGGTGCTGTGCCCGCACCTCGCTCAGCCAGTGAGTGGGAACCGGTCTGTATGTGGGATCCGAACCCTCGGCGGGAGTGCCGCTGCGCTCCCAAGCGGCGCACTGTAGCAGTGCGCCACCGGGCCGGCCCAGCAGTTAAATTTTTAAAAATAAATTCTGAATTTTCTGTTTTGGGGTTATATTTGACAAACTAGTCTTAAGATATCATGTTTTAATTTGGTACTTCTGTGCATGCATAATTAGCATGGATCTGGAGCCACATGTGACTCATCATGTGTATTTGACAATACCCACACTTATTCCGTAGACTATTCAATGAGACAAGCCACTGTGCTTGGCTTTAGGATGATGTCCAAGTGTCAAGAAAATTTCTAAACGCTTACCCTCAATTTATGTGCTAACCGTTGAGCATGTGTTTTTCTTTTAACATTCAGGTAGCCCACGGTCCCATGAACTATCACTCTAGGATACTTCACTCTTTTCCACACCATTGCCATTGTACCTACCATGGATTATTTGGGGATCTACAGATACTAGAATAATATATGCTTTCTTTTTTTCACCATTAGTTTTCATTCAACAAATATTTATGGGCTTTTATGTACTAAGCACTTTTCTAGGTATTTGGACTACATCATGAACAAAACAACCCTGCCACCATGAATCTCACATATATTTGAGCAGAAGTATAGAGCACCACATTCTTTGTGAATTCATGAACTGCTGGAAGTTTGACTCCCCTATAAGCTAGAAATTCCTCTCTTTCTTCCCAGTCGAACCCAGATTGGACAGGAGGCAGCACTGAAACTTGTGCTTTACTTACCCTTTGTCAGTCTGCATTTATAGGACTATTTATTTATGGCAAAACAAAATTGCTGTTTTTCTCTATACTCAAATTAATTTAAAAAAGAAGTTCTCATTAGCTTGTAGCCCATAGAATAGTTGAATTGTCTCCTTTCGAAAGCAGGGCCTCTTCTTGTTGTGTGCCTGTATTGCAGAAGATTAGGAGTCAAATATTGGTCATTGGCCCATTCCCTACTTCTCAGCCTGTACAGATTGAAAAAAAAAAAAAAAAAATGAACAGCAAAATCTCAATTTCTTGTGACTTAAACAATGAGAGGTTTCTTATCTTTAGCCAACATAATAAAATAACATATAAGAGTACTTGTAGGGAAGGGATAGATAAGTCCTTATGGAGTTTGATGGCTTCTGGCTCTTTCTGAGCAGTCTAAGTTTTGGGTCAATATTAACCAGCTTTCGGGGTTCATTTAACCAAAAGAAATCAGAGGCAGATAAACACTGGGAATAACAAAGAATATCCCAACTGTCAGGTCAGTGAGACAAACTAATAAAGGACCCTGAGCCAAACATTTTTATGCAAGGGAGTTTACTCCAGTGAAACTGGAGGGGAAGCTGAAAGATCAGTATTCTGCCCCTGTACAGACTAGCACAGGCTTTATGGGGTTTGAATTTGGGAAGTAGGGGGTTAGGGAGAAGAGCCTAAGTTCTGAGAAGGGGTTGGGCAGCTATTCTGAACACTAACAGCTTCCTGATTTATCTGTTTTTTACAAGACACTGTTTTGGACCAGATGTTCTTTTTGGAATACACTGGCCTTGAGGGAAAGGAAGGGATTGCGGGGGGCAGCGTGAAGGAGAAGTCAACATGGCTGTGCTTATGTTAAGCTGATTGTGAGTCCTAATACCAACTAAATTTATTTGTTTGTATTGTTTTTATAGTTTCTGTTGAATTTAAATGATATAACTCAAAATGACCTTTAGACACTTATTCTCTAGGTAGTCCATTTGCTTCCCCAATTACAAACGCAATTCATCTGACTCCCCATTTATAAGCAAAAGTACTGGGAGTGATGAGGTCAGATACCGGCTGGACTTCAATATTCAGGGAAGGTCTGAGATTTGGCATTATTACAGTGGGAACTAGGGTCATGCGAGGGACCAAAGGACAGGAGAGTTGAAGCAATCACTGTGTTCCTATTCTTTAATTTTCCCTAAATCATTTCCCTTGGCATTTCGCTGGGGTTTTTTGTTTTGTTTGTTTGTTTGTTTGTTTGCTTTGTTTTGTTTTGTTTGTATTAAAAGATGTACTTATTGAGACAAATAACAAGTAGATGTAGGAGTGGGGTCAGCAAGATGGCAGATTAGGGGGTTACAGCCCTCGTCTCTTCACAACACACACACACACACACACACACACACACACACACAC
>NW_007755506.1:3097-4013 GCF_000696425.1 Galeopterus variegatus | reverse complement strand
CGCACTGTCTTCAAAAAGTTCATGGAAAATGCATATTATAAAATAATTATGTATTGGATTCCATAATTTTTTTTTGCATCAAAATATACTCATACCAACTTGTTGTAACATGTGTGAACAGAATAGTTTGAGCCACTAAGAAGGATAAGACACCAGTTTGAGAAAAGCCCCTATCAGGGCAACATGAATTCCTGTACATTGTTCAAGGATTGACTGTATATTTGATAAAGAATGGTACATATAAAATAATATTTCACTCTATATGTGCACCACTTTTTAAACCACTCTTATCCATTATTATCCGTTTCTTTTTCCATTTTTTCTTTATTCATACCACTTTTATTCATTCATTATTATTCATCATTACTGACTAATATTCTACAAAGTAAGAAGGAAATCCTGTCATTTGTGATAACATGGGTAAACCTGGAGGAGATTATTCTATGTGAAATGAGCTGGACAAAGACAAATTCTGCATGATCTCACTTACATGTAAAATCTAAAATAGTCAAACTTATAGAAATAGAGAGTAGAAGAGTGGTTGTCAGTGGGCTGAGGGAATGGGAAACTAGGGAGATGTTGATCAAAGTGTACAAAATTGCAGTTTTGCAGAATAAATAAGTTCTGGAGATCTAATGTACAGCCGTGTGACTAAAGTTACCAATAATGTGTTGTGTAACTAAAATTTATGGTGATTATTTAAAATGCAGATATATTAAAATATCACATTGTAAAACTTAAATATATATAATTTTCATCTGCCAGTTATACTCCAGTAATGCTGAGAAAAAAAGTGACAGGTGCATATGTTTTTCCCACATTCAAAATGATATTCCAAATTCATGTATGTATTTGTTTGCAAAGTGATTGAAAATTTTCATATTCTTAGGAGGTGAGATGTTAACAAATTAACCAC
>NW_007755506.1:0-1526 GCF_000696425.1 Galeopterus variegatus | reverse complement strand
GTAGAAGAAAATATTCTGGAAGAAAAACTATTTCTACAATTGCTTCTATCAATGGAAATTTTAAAAAATAATAATCTTCACAGAAGTTTTTATTGTGTGTGTGTTTATGTATGTATACCTGCAAACTGCCCTTTTCGGCCTGAAAATCCTGGATCTTTCTGCTTTGTTTAAGCTTAATACTGCTGTAAATGGCCTCGCATGACAGTGTTTGCAGAGCCATGCCCCTGAGGATTTTTCATTTCATACATCATTTATAACTGGCCCAAGTGATCCCATATATCCTGGATCTATATTCTTTCACCACAGAAAGGTAAAATAAAAATATATATTTATTCATATAAAACCCAGACCAGTCATGCATCTCTTCTTCTTTCCTCACATTTTGCCTCACTGAATCAGTTTTCCTAACTGGAAAAAAATAAAAAGATAAAAAATAAATAAAAAGCCTGAGGCTCCCTGAAGATACAAACCAAATTTGAGATTTCAGTACTGCCATTTGCTTTCATAAAGGAATTTCTCTCTCTCCTGCATTCTAACTTACTGCCTCAAAACTCTTGCTGGGGAAAAAAAAANAGAGAGCATAGAAGTAGTGTACCAGCTCTTAAATGCCCGCACTCACAACCCAGTGGTCAGAACCAATCACATGATCCCCTTTTAACTGTAATAGAAACTGAGAGATGTAGACTATTATGTGAAATATTTGCTGAGCAGTAGTATCTGTCATTGACTCTTATGGATCAACCAAGAATTAATGGAGTAAGAGAACTAACACAATTGTAGAGCATGCTCCAAGCAGGGAATTAATTGTTCAAATCACGCAATATGAGGAGGATTTACATGCAAAGAAAATGGCTACTGGGGTATCTAGAGAACGGCACAACACTTTTTTAAATATGACAGAATTTTGCCCCAGAGATCGTGTAAACAGGAACTGAGCTGTGATTCCACTGAGAGGATTCAGCCCCAAAAAGTAAGGGATGACTGAGTTAGCCTCAGAGTTAGGGATGGGGTAGAACTCAGAGACTGTCAGGCTTCTGTTGACCTATTTCTACTTTCACTACTTTCACAAAGCATGCTTCTTTGTGACCAACCCCATAAACAGGGCCAAGCAGGCCATATAATAAGAGAACCATGAGCTCTTAAGAGCCCTGCATGGCGTTAAACCTTGGTCTTGGCTTCATTAACACTACGTGCTCACCAACACATTTAGATAAATAATTTGACAATTGCAACTTTTTGTTTAATTTTTGTTTCAGTTTTAGTTTCTGTTGTAAACCAGTATAACCAAAATACATTTTAGGTCTTTGAAACTTCAAATATTTCCTCTCTATTTTTGACAGTTGGTTATGAGAGATATGTAGAAGAAAATATTCTGGAAGAAAAACTATTTCTACAATTGCTTCTATCAATGGAAATTTAAAAAAATAATAATCTTCACAGAAGTTTTTATTGTGTGTGTGTTTACGTATGTATACCTGCAAACTGCCCTTTTCGGCCTGAAAATCCTGGATCTTTCTGCTTTGTTT
>NW_007755505.1:7282-7482 GCF_000696425.1 Galeopterus variegatus | reverse complement strand
CTATTGAGGTAATACACTTCAAATAAACAACCTAATGTTACACCTAAAAGAAGTAGAAATACAAGAACAATCCCAATATTAGTAGATGGAAAGAAATAACTACAATCAGAGAAGAAATAAGTGAAATAGAGGCCAAAAGAAAAAGATACAAAAGATCAACAAAACTAAAAGTTGTTTTTTTGAGAAGATAAACAAAATAG
>NW_007755505.1:0-2210 GCF_000696425.1 Galeopterus variegatus | reverse complement strand
ATCACACCTGTAAAGACACACAGACTAAGAGTGAAAGGATGGAAAAAGATATACCATTTATAGAAAAAGATATACCATGCAAATAGAAATGAAAAACGAGCCAGAGTAGCTATTTTTATATCTGATAAAATATGCTTTAAACCAAAAACCATAAAAAAGAGATAAAGAAGGCCACTGTATAATTATAAAAGGATCTATCCATCAAGAAGACATAACAATCAAAAATATATTTGCACCCAATGTTGGAGTAGCCATATTTATAAAGCAAACAGTATTAGATTTAAAGAATGAGATAGACACTAACACCATAATAGTGGGGGACCTGAACACCCCACTCTCAACATTGGACAGATCATGTAGGCAAAAAATCAATAGAGAAATACAAGATCTAAACAATGCTCTAGACCAATTGGACTTGGCAGATATCTACAGAACATTCCATCCAACAATTTCAGAATATTCATTCTTCTCATCAGCTCATGGAACATTCTCCAGGATAGATCACATGCTAAGTCACAAAGCAAGTCTAAACATATTTTTTTTAAATGGCATTATTCCATGTAATTTTTCATATCAGAATGGATTAAAATTAGAAATCAATAACAAAGGAAACTCTGGAAACTATACAAGCACATTGAAATTAAACGACATTCTACTTAATGACATATGGGTCTAAGAAGAAATTAAACAGGAAACCAAAAAATTTCTTGAAACTAATGAAAACAGTGACACATCATACCAAAACCTGAGGAATACTGCAAAAGCAGTACTAAGGGGAAATTTATTGCTTTAAATGCTTATTTCAGAAGAATGGAAAGATGGCAAATAAACAACCTAACACTTCACCTTAAAGAACTAGAAAAACAAGAGCAATCCAAACCCAAAGTTAGTAGACAGAAAGAAATAATTAAGATCAGAGCAGAACTAAATGAAATATAGAACGAAAAAATGATACAAAAGATCAATGAGACAAGTTGGTTTATTGAAAAGATAAATAAAACTGACAAACCTTTAGCAAGGCTAACTAAAAGAAGAATATAGAAGACCAAAATAACAAAAATTAGAACTGAAAAAGGTGATATTGCAACTGATAACTCAGAAATACAAATACAAATACAGAAATACAATTGTAAATTGTATTTACAATTTCCTTATATTTTGTATTGTAGTCTCGTTAGAGACTACTATAAACAACTATATGCCAAAAAATTTGGAGGAAGTGGATAAATTTCTGGATACAAACTAACTACCAAAATTGAGCCAAGATTATACAGAAAAACTGAACAGACCAATAACCATAAAAGAGATTGAAGCTGTTATCAGAAGGCTCCCAATAAAGAAAAGCCCAGGACCAGGTGGGTTCACTACAGAGTTCTACCAAACCTTCAAAGAGGAATTGATACTAATTCTCTACAAACTATTCCAAAAGATTGAAACATAGGCCATTCTGCCAAACTCATTCTATGTGGCAAACATCACCCTGATACCAAAACCAGACAAAGATACATCAAAAATAGAAAACTACAGGCCAATATCCTTGATGACTATAGATGCAAAAATCCTCAGTAAAATTCTAGCTAACTGAATACAGCAACACAGACACAAAAGTATACAGCATGATCAAGTGGGATTCAACCCAGGGATGCAAGATTGGTTCAACAAATGCAAATCAATAAATGTGATACGCATCAATAAAAGCAAAGACAAAAAGTATATGATCATCTCTATAGATGCTGAAAAAGCATTTGACAAAATTCAACACTCATTCATGATAAAGACTCTCTGCAAGTTATTTATGGATAGAAAGTATCTCAACATAATTAAAGCTGTATATGATAAGCCCACTGCCAATATCATACTGAATGAACAGGAACTAGACAAGGATGCCCACTCTCACCACTCCTATTTAACATAGTTTTAGAAGTACTTGCCAGAGCAATCAGAGAAGAGAAGGAAATAAAGGTATCCGGATTGGCAAAGATGAAGTGAAACTGTTTCTGTTTGCAGATGACATGATCCTATATACTGAAAAGCCTAATGCCTCTACAAAAAACCTCTTAGAGTTGATGAATGATTTCAGCAAACTTGCAGGACACAGAGTCTTTCAATAGTTTTATTATGTCATCTCTCACTATTCTGTCCTCCATGGTTTCTGTTGAATAGTCAGCTGTTAATCTTATTGAGCATCTCTTGTTTGTACTTTTTATCCT
>NW_007755504.1:6434-7483 GCF_000696425.1 Galeopterus variegatus | reverse complement strand
ACGTGATTTTGTTGTTGTGCAACCATCACAGAGTGTATGTATACAAACCTTGATGGCACAGCCTACTACACACCTAGGCTACAAACCTGTATGGCATGTCACTGTACTGAATACTGTAGGCGACTGTAACACAGAGGTAAGTGTTTGTGTATCTAAACATAGAAAAGGTAATGCATTGCACTATGATATTATGACCTTGATGACATCACTAGGCCATAGGATATTTCAGCTCCATTACAATCTTTGTCATATATGTGATTCGCCGATGACCGAAACATTGTAATGAGGTGCATGACTGTGGCATAAATAATCCCATGTTCCTTGCTTACTGCTCATCCAGCTGCTTCCAATGCACTGCACTCTGTCACTGGGTGAAGGGCGCACAGGTGATGGAAGATCCTGGCTTCAAGGACACACAAACCTGGCTGCCATTGCAGTTTGAGCCCTGATGAGCTGTGCAGCCTTGAGCGAGGTACTTAAGTCTCAGGGCCTGTGTCCTTATCATCGGGACATAGATGATAAGAAGGCCTCCCTCCCAAATTATTGGGGGATTAAATCATCTAATGTTTTTGAAGGCTTCCTGTGTGCATGGTAGCCTCTCAGCCCAGAATAATCCCCCTCTCACTAACTCCCACTCACCTCCCATGCTAAAAAAAAGGACTGTTAATGCCCAGATACAGCATAAAGTGTAATGGCACACAGCCAAATCATTTACACCAATTTTTGTGAACAGCATCACCAAATATTTGGTGAAATTTCCAAGAGATAATAATCAACAGTGTAAAGACAAAAGGGATAAGTATGTATGGAAAGTACCAACTGTTCATAATCAAATTAGAACAGTCTATGGTTTGAAAGTGCCCCGTCCCTCCCACCCCCTCAGCCCCCTTTTTACTATTAACTCTGTCGATTCTTTTATCTTTGGTAGAGTGAAAAGGGTTGTTTCCTTTATGTCACTCCTCTGGTTAAGGTTGTAAAGGGCACCACTTTTTAAAAAAATTTTCAAGATCTACCAACATATAAAGTTATTATGAGATCATTCAGCATTC
>NW_007755504.1:4231-5085 GCF_000696425.1 Galeopterus variegatus | reverse complement strand
GAGAAAGCATTGAACATTCTTGGTTTTTAAATCTAATTAGGTAGTCAAATTGGAAAAATGGTATCATTGTTTTTTAAATCTGCATTTCTTTTGTATAAATGAGGTCAATATTATTAGCCATTTCTCCATCATTCATTAAATAGTCTGTCTTTCCTTTCAGTTTGTTGATACTAGGTGATCATGTACAGATCCTCCCTGAGCACTCCCTGGAAAATCTGGCACAGCATGGTTGCCCACATGCAAACACGTGCACACCTACACACCCCTCTCTCTCTCCTCTCCTACCTTTGCTTTGTCTTTCTACTCACAGTACTTAACACTAACTGACAGATATTCACTTATGTCTGCTTGCTTGTTTATTTGCTGAATTAATTAATGCATTAAATCCATAACAAATATACAGTTTGGAATCTAAGTGATCATCTGATCCAGTGGCACATCTGCATAATTTTCTACTTTTTAAATGCTTTTTAAATTATGACATCTTGAAAGTATGTTTTAACAACTGACGCGAAGTATAGGGCAGTAGTTCTCACCTGGAGCTTGGAACAAAATGATGCCTGGGCTCTCGCCAGCCATCTGGAATACAGCCTGTGCACCATGAGTCCTCAAAACTTCCTCCAGAAAGTTCTCTTCCAAAAATTATATAACCTAGGGTAAAGGTCAGGCACAAGCTGACCACTCTCCCTGGCAATCAAGGTCGTCCAGCATAAGGCCCTTCCAGAGCTTCCACATGGTCACCTCCTGAGCCCTGGATTCTGCCCAGCTGCCCTTGTTTACAGACTCCATCCTAAGGAGACTGACTGCTCTCTAGAAAAAATAATTCACGGGCCGGCCCGGTGGCGCACTGGATA
>NW_007755504.1:2039-3139 GCF_000696425.1 Galeopterus variegatus | reverse complement strand
TTGCGATCCGTTGCCGGACATGGAAAAAGACAAAAGACAAAAAAAAAAAAAAAAAGAAAAAATAATTCACAGAAACCCAGAGACCTTAGGCCACTTCAAAGCCCTTTCTCATGAGGAATCTGAAACTCAAGGAGGTGAAACGGCCAAGCCCAGATTCTAGCCAGTTACACGGGCTCACACATAAATTGATGTAGACTGCCTCAATGTAAACCTCTCATTAGTAAAACACATCATCAAGCACCTCCTAGGATTAACTGCCTTGAGGAAAATCATGGCGCCAGTGATTTTTTTTCAGTGTAATTCTTTCTCTACCATGTTTTATGCATTAGTGTTTTACTCAGCCTGCAAGATGATAAACCAACCAAATTCAGATGGAAAAAATGATCTTGTACAAACACACACACTTGCACTCTAAGGATGAAAAAATGTGTGTGGAATTTGGTCTCTCACCTGTAAGGACAGCAACATCATTGCCACCTTGTGGTCCTTCACACAAGTGTCTGTTATTATTATCCTTATGTTTCCCCCCCAATCCACCTATGCATGTGCTGCTCCTGCACTGTCCCCACTTCTCCCAGCTACCAGGTTCCCAAGTCCTTGTAACCTGGCTCAATGGTTGTCATTTCAAGGAATATTTCCAACTGCTACTTCTCAGTGTGTGTCCTTGTCCAAGCCCACCCCACAAGACTGTCCCCATCACTCCTGGACCAGATCCCACTCTCAAGTGCTGTCATGGAAGGCAGGACCCTGCCTTTCTGTTCTGTGTTCCCAGACCAGTTGCTCTCAGCCTTAGTACATGTGTTTGTGCTGGGGGTGGAGCGGGGCATGATGTCCCCAGAACCTGCACAAACCCAATAATCCAATTCCCCAAATTTATCCTTCCAGCCCATCCAATGCCCTCAGGTTGAGAGGTGTGCCGCAGACATTGAGCCATAGCCTGCCCAGATCCCAAGGCTCCGCCGAGACCCTGTCTGGCTTGTGGGAGAACGCACCATCACAAGTCTGACTGCCTCCATGCCTCTGGGCCTGGGGCCATCATGCCAGCACCCAAATCTGAGCCAGGACTGCACCTCCCAGAACTTCTGGGACATGCCACCAAA
>NW_007755504.1:0-653 GCF_000696425.1 Galeopterus variegatus | reverse complement strand
GAATCCCAAAATTCTGGCCCACCTACTACTCCTTTTCCAGATGGAATCAACCCTCAGGTTTAGGACACTGAACATCCTTTGGTGGTGCCCATCTCTCTCCAATAAATATAACATTAAAGGATCCACTTCCTTTCCCAAATAAGCCTCAATACCCACAGCCCACACAGGGTTTAAGGATCTAAAACCCATCATAAATAAATGACTACAGGCTCGCCTTCTAAGGGCCACCAGCTCTCCACATAATTCCCCGATCCTTCCAGATAGAAAGACAGATGGGTCCTGTCCTCTGGCTCAGAACCACAGGGCTATAAATGAAGCCATTCTTCCCCTGTCCCCCGTCATCTCTAATCCCTACATCCTTCTTTCCTCCATGCCCCCTAAGAGCTCACATTACACGGTGTTAGAACTTAAAGACGCCTTCCTCACCATTCCTCACAACCCATCGTCCCAAGACCTCTTTGCTTTTACATGGACTGGCCCAGATTCGTGGGTCTCACAACAACTCACCTGGACAGTCCTACCCCAGGGATTCAGAGACAGTCCTCACCTGTCCGGCCAAGCTTTAATGAAAGACTTGCAGGACCTGTCCGCTGCCCCTAGCACCTTACTGCAATATGTTGATGATTTACTTCTATGTAGCCCCTCAAAAGAAC
>NW_007755503.1:6581-7483 GCF_000696425.1 Galeopterus variegatus | reverse complement strand
AAAAAAAAGAAAAAACAAATTTTTTAAAAAGGAAAGATACAACATCCACAATAATTTGTTGTGCTTTCAAAGGGAGAGAATGGAACTGAGGCCACCAGAGGTGGGAAAGGGGGAGGAGGAGTTAATGAGAAATCAGTAAAGGTCCACAAAAAATGATTACATTGTGTAATGTTGAATATATTAACTACCCTGATTTGAACATCACATGTTGCACACAGGTATTGGTATTCAACACTGTACCCTACATATATGTACAATCAATTATGTTTCAATAAATTAAAAAATAAAAATTTTTTTAAATGATGCAACAACAAAAAAATATATGGAATTAAATGCAAAACAACAATTATTAAGAGTTCTAAGTGGTCACCTTTGAAAGCAGGTGTATTGGTAGAGAAGGGATAAAGGAGTGTTGGCTTTTATTATAAGCTTTGTGGTTCAATTTATCTTTAAAAATCTTATGTAAACATAAAAAAAAAATCCTCACTCTACATTCTAAATTGCCACCTGATTCAACAGCCTCTCAACACTTATTATGAGAAAACCACACTACAAGTTTCTTTTCTGTTTGAGGTGACAAGAAATGAAGGCTGAGAAAACTAGAAACATAAGAAGTTCCTCAAATGGAACAACATTGGAAACGTTTAATGCAGGCAGTGGTGTTGATACTAGGTCTTAGGAGAGGGGTGTCTGAGTACAGCAGGGTAAAGACACAGAGGGGTGCCCACTGGGTTTAAGAACTCCATTCGGTGACCTTGGTAGAAGAGGATTTTAGTGTGGTAGCGGAGGTGAGAAGCTGGTAACTGTGGATAGAGATGCAAAAGAGAAGACCATGAGACCAGATTTCTTTTTGAAAAAGAAATTTTACAAAAGGAAAGATTGAGCAGGAAATAGAAGAGAAT
>NW_007755503.1:3455-4181 GCF_000696425.1 Galeopterus variegatus | reverse complement strand
CCACGTAGCTCCCAGCAGAAGACACAAAGCGGGCAGAGGACATAGACCTGAGGCCACCAGAGTCCCACCCCCATAACCCCCATCGATGCTGTGCAGGCAGAAGACTCCTCCCGCCCCAAAGCTCATAGCAGAGAGATGGCCGAGGACTGGCGACAGCTGTAGGAAGTCATGGTGAGTCAGAGGACACAAGCGACACTGATTGGAGGAGCTGCGGTCGGCAGAGCTCCATGAACTTTTTTGAAAACCCCTCAAATAACAGCAAGCAGATCTGTCAAGAGCCAAACAGAACCTCAACAAATTAAAAATAAAACTGAGATTATGTTCTTAATGAGTATATCTAATAGCAGAACCAAGAGAACCAGCCTGGGTGGTAAGAAACAAAATCTAAAAGACAGGGCAGGGCCGGCCCGGTGGCACACTGGATAGTGCGCCGCTTGGGAAGCGCGGCGGCGCTCCCGCCCAAGGGTTCGGATCCCACATACAGACCGGTTCCCGCTCACTGGCTGAGCGAGGCGCGGGAGCAACACCGAGGGTTGCAATCCCGTTGCCGGTCCCCGGTCCGGTACGGGGGCAACACTGAGGGTTGCGATCTGTTGCCGGACACGGAAAAAGACAAAAGAAAAAAAATAAATAAATAAAAATTAAAAATAATAAAAATAAAAAAATAAAAGACAGGGCAGAGAGACAAAAATATGGGGAGAAAAAGAGATTAGCCTAAGTGGAAAA
>NW_007755503.1:2527-3241 GCF_000696425.1 Galeopterus variegatus | reverse complement strand
TAAAAGACAGGGCAGAGAGACAAAAATATGGGGAGAAAAAGAGATTAGCCTAAGTGGAAAATGGAGTGCAAAGTTCTAATATATGTCTAATTGGAGTTCCAGAAAAAGAAAAGAAAATGGCACAGAAGTGATATCTAAAGATATAATGACTGAAGACTTTCAAAAACTGATGATAATCACTAATCTGCATATTAATAAGCCTCAATAAATTTATGAAAGATGGAGAGAAACCCATACTTAGACACACTATAGTAATTGGTGGAC
Source organism: Galeopterus variegatus (assembly GCF_000696425.1). NCBI lineage: Eukaryota > Metazoa > Chordata > Mammalia > Dermoptera > Cynocephalidae > Galeopterus > Galeopterus variegatus. Next base: position 2,977 of record NW_007755503.1, on the reverse strand, counting down.
CACACAGACAGACAGACAAAAAATGAAGTAAGTAACAAGTTTGGTAAAATAAATATATATTAAGCTCTGCAACCAGCATCTTAACAGATCAAATAATTTTTTACCCTACATGACATTTATAAAATTTGACCATTAAGCGGGTATCAACAAAGCTCAAAGGACTGACGTAAAACAATACATTCTCTCATCACTATGAAATTAATCTAGTAATAATTGAAAGATGACTATGAAAACCCCCATAAGTTGCAAAGTTAAAGAACATCTGCTAAGAAATCTAAGGGTCAAAGAAGAAAGTACAGTATATGATTTCTATAATTAGAAACTATTACAAAGAAAGAATTTAAAAACACTACCTGTTAAAACTTGTGGGATGCAGCAGAGACAGTATTTTAAATGTACTGTATTAAATGCTTACATTGAAAAGTAAGGAAAAGTTAAAAATTAATGAGG
>NW_007755503.1:0-1193 GCF_000696425.1 Galeopterus variegatus | reverse complement strand
GCCTTTGTATTTCACTCCCTTCTCTCTTCCATCCCCTTCTCCAGCTCCTGGCAACCACTGCCTTCAATTCTGAACCTGTAGCTCTGTCTTTCTCCGCATGTTGTATAAACGGAATCATGCAATATGTAGCTATTTGCCTGACTTTTTGTCTTTTAGCATAAAGGTTTGGAGATTCTTCCATGTGGTTATGTATATAAGTGGTCCATTCCTTTTTGATGCTGAAAATGCCATTCTATGGATGCACAATTTGTTTATCCATGCACCAGTTGGTGAACAATTGGATTGTTTCCAGTTTTTTGGCAATTATGAATACAGCTTCAATAAACATTCTCATACAGCTCTTTGTGTGCACATATGTTTTTATTTCTCTGGGGTAAATACTTAGGAGTGGGATTGCTGGATTATATGTGAAGTGTATGTTTAACTTAGTAAGAAATTACCAAAGTGCTGCTCAAAGTGGCTGAACCAGTTTGCTCCCCACTAGAAGTTCCTGTTGCTCCACATCCTTGTCAGCACTTGGAATGTCATTTAAAATATATATAAATATATATATGTATATACTTCCATATTCCAATAGGTATATAGTGGTCAGGCCCACATGAGTTTATTGGTTAATTCTACTAAACAATCATGGAACAAGCAATTTCAACAATAAACAAAATCTTCTAGAGAAGAAATAAAACAACTCTTCAATTCACTTTATGAGGCTCACATGACTCTGATGCCCAACATGAAAAGGACAGAGCAAGAAAGGAAAATTGCATGACAAATTCATATGTAGATGAGAATATTCTACACAAAATATTAGCAAAATGAATCCAGCAATTTATAAAAAGACAAAATACATGAACAACTTAAGGTTATCTCAAGCTCGTAAAGGTGTTTTAACTTTGGAAAATTAGTTCATATAAATTTATACAGTAACCAAATAAGAGAAAAAATTATATAATTATATCAATAAATTCTGGAAAAGGCTTGCCAAAATCAGTATTTATTTATATTTAGAAAAGAAACTTTTAGCAAACTAAGGCTAGAAATTACTTGCTTTTCTTTTTCTTAACCAGATAAAGAATATGTACAGACAAGATACAGTGAATATCACGCTTAATGGTGAACCATTGTAGGGATCCTCTCTAAGATTTGGAACATGACAAGTGTTTGAGATTGTACTGGAGTCCTAGCTAGGAAAAAAA
>NW_007755502.1:7283-7484 GCF_000696425.1 Galeopterus variegatus | reverse complement strand
CTCATCAAGAGGCAGAGGTTCAATGAAATAAATTACGGCACATCCGCGAGGCAGCCACGACGCCCTGCGGAACATGAGAAGCCTCCTCAGTGCCACCAAGACAGAGAAGGAAGCCAGGAAAGAGCTGCAAAGCCGTCCGGGTGAAACGGTGGCCACCACTTGTGGTTTCAAAAAAGGCAAAATAACATGTACGTGTATATT
>NW_007755502.1:0-7038 GCF_000696425.1 Galeopterus variegatus | reverse complement strand
GATGCATGTGTGTCCCCTTCAGCTCCCATTTCCCTCCCCTGACAGCGGCCTCCCCCTCCGCAGGTGTCCTCTTCCAGGGAACCCTGCACCACACGGAGTGCTGCCAAGTGAGTACCCTGCTCAAAGCCCCCGCCTGATGCTTGGGAGGGGGCTCCAGGTGAAGCAGGAGGTAGAAAGCTCTGTTACCTGTGTTTTCACAGGACTTGGAACTTAAAGCATAAAAGGCCCTAACAGCAAAGCCCCAAACTCTTTTGAAAAATAAAAATTTTCCCAGAGGTCTTGAGAAGCGAGGCCTGCTCTGAGGCAGGTCTGGGTGGCAGGAGCGTGAGGAGGAAGCACAGGAAGGATATGACAGGGTCAGCAGCTCTTCAGAGAGCTGGGGGTGGTCCCCAGACAGGCCGTGGACCTGGGAGGAGGGAGACACCGGCCAAGGCTGGCGGTGCGCCCAGGCCTCTCAGGGGGCTCTGCTGGGGGCCTGGGCAGGAAGGCCTTTTGTGTAGTTTTGTGTGCAGAGCAGGGCACAGCACAGGGCTCAGCCCCCAGGGGCGGTGGCATGTCTTCCCACGGTCCTGGCAGGGAGTCTGCAGCAGCACTGCAAACACGCTAGCTCCCTTCATGCCACCTCCACATCCTGATGACTGTGACAGCACCGCAGGCTAACCCTCTCTGGGGCCGGGGTCCTCATGGGTGTGGGAGCGGTGGTCCCAGTGATCTCTAACAGGCCTTTGGCCCACAGTGGGACAGCACAGGCATCCAGCCTCTCTGGGCGTGGTAGAAACCAGCCCCCACCTCGTCTGGGACCTTACCCCAGAGCCACTCAGACCGTGCCCAAGCCACACCCACGAAGGCGTTCCCACGGGCCTAGGGGAAGCGTGGACCCGGAGGCTACACAGGTGCGTGCTCCTGACCCAACAATTCCCTTTCTGGGAATTTCTTCCACTCACATGCTGATATAATTGCTAAGTGGCGAGTGTGTTGGGTATTCGTTACTGTGATGCTTTTAAAGCAGAGCCTGGAGACACAGATGCTCATCAAGAGGCAGAGGTTCAATGAAATAAATTACGGCACATCCGCGAGGCAGCCACGACTCCCTGCGGAACATGAGAAGCCTCCTCAGTGCCACCAAGACAGAGAAGGAAGCCAGGAAAGAGCTGCAGAGCCGTCCGTGTGAAACGGTGGCCACCACTTGTGGTTTCAAAAAAGGCAAAATAACATGTACGTGTATATTCTGCCTCTCTGCATATGTCTAGAGTATCTCTGGAAGGATCTGGAAACACTGTCTGTCTCCAGGGAAGGGAGCACCTGGCAGAGAAGACTTTCATGGTATACCATTTTCTATTTTTTAATTTTATATCATGGGAATGTATTCTCTATTTAGAAAATTACTTTTTTCAGCCACTGCTCTACTTTCGAGCCCTAAGGCCACCTTTAAGCACTCACTTGCCTCCTGCCCTGATCCCACCCGTCCCCACCAGCTCTGTGCAGGGCTGTCTCCCATGGGACCAGGGCCAGGGCCTGGCCTTCCTGAGCTCGCTCCCTCCCTGTTTCTACATCACGGTCTCTCTCTCTGTACGAAGCTGTCCCTCTTACAACATCCTGCAGGGATAAAGCCCAGTCACTGTTTTATCAGGGCTGTTCAAAGCCAGCAAAAACTTCTTGCTGGTTCTTTGGGTACAGAATGTTCATTTCTCAAGTGTAAATAATTTAAAGATAAGGTGGCTAAGCAGTTTGTCTGTTAGGAGGGCTCTTTAAAGCAGAGACCGCAGCATCTGCTCCAGTGGCCGGGTCACCTTATAAGCCGTCCCGTGTGAGTGCTGGAGTGGTCCTAACCCAATCCCCACCGAGGGCGAGAGAGAAGGCTGGATGCACAAGGGGCATGGCCAGGGACAGAACCTGGTGAAGCACTTTGGAGGAGGAGTAAAGTGCACTTTTCATCTCCTGGTGGGAGCACTTTATTTCTGGCAGGTCCGAAGGATTCTCCATCACCTACAACATAGCTCCTCCCATTGAAATCTTTCCAAATTCAAAAGATGCTTCCATCCTTCTGCCTGGCCTGTGGGCTTCCTCCCTGCTCCTTTCCCAGAGCCAGTGACTTCTGTGGGGAAAACAGATGACACTCTGGACCACAGAAGGGGGAAGGGAAACTCGTGGGGGGAGGGGACAGATAAAATCCAGACCTGGGGCAAGGCTCACACACCTGTGCGCTAGGAATACTTCCCCTCTTTTCAGGGATACTGGAAACATCTCTAAGAGGGATGGAGTCTTGCAGCATCAACGCCTTCTTTGCTCAGGGCCTTGCTGTTTGCTCTGCTCGCTGCTCACACGCCCCCGTGGGGGTGGGGAGGGCAGGTGTGTCACCCACTTTACAGATGATGCCTCTGGTGACCAGAGAAAGTTACATTACTCATCCGTGGTCCTCTAGCGAGGGGATGACAGAGGTCACCCCTGAACTGCACGGTCCTGACTCCAGATCCCAAAATCTTTTGCCACAGTGAAACTGGGATATTGCCAAGAGAAAGAACACGAAGACTTAAAATCACATTTCAGCCATGTGAATTACTCTTCCAGAAAGTGGGGTTTCACGGGCCAACAGGAGGGAGAGCTTAGAAGGCAGTGGGTGCCCGAGAAGGGAAATAAGAGGTGCCGTGGAAAGGACAGGGGCACAGAGAGGAGACAGTGGCTCGGGACTCAGCATGCTTCCTAGGGTGGGTGGCCTTGGGTGGGCCAGAACAGGCTTCCTCCCAAGGTGTTTTTCTTCTGTGCCAGCCAGAAAGAGCAGAGACTGTGATCAGCAAAGAGGAGATTTTAGCTCATGTTTCTACTGTTTAATCAGGAGAGGGGAGCTGTCTTGTGACAGGCAGGTGGAGCAGGTAAGAATGGTGTTCCTGGACTTCTTTCTGTTTTTAAATATTGGTGTCACAGTTCATAAACAAAGATGGAAATGGGGCAGCATTGACACAGTCCCCCATCCCTTTTAAATTGACCAATTTATCTTTTATTCGTAGGGGAAACTACCAGACTCAGATCTTTCGGGAAGACTGATCAGCAAATCGACAGCTACTAAGCTGCTGCGCCGGCCACACGAGGCTCAGGGGATGAGGGAATGCAAGTTAGGACGGATCAGAAGTCCTGCCCTTCAGTCTGGCTGGGGAAGATGAGACAAGAACAAAATAAACCCAGCAAAGCCCTGCAGTGAGCAGTGAGCAGTGAGCGGGCGCAGCAGCAAGGCGGGGGAGCGGAGGGGCCTGCCGCTGAGCTGGGGAGGAGCTGGGCCTCGGCCCGGAGGCAGGATGGGGCTGCGGTACCAGTCACCCAAGAAGGCCCTGGCCAAAGGCCACACAGGTTTTATTTCTTCTGGGAAGGCTTCCCCCTTTCCTCGGCTTCTTAAGGACTTTGTTTAGGATTGCTGTCAGCCTCTGAGGGGGGACATGCCTTCCATGCTCCTGGGGCAGCAGCCAGGCCCAGTGAATAGGCCCAGTGGGTGCAAAGAAACTGCTCTTGGCAGCCACATGGAATGCCAGGCCAGTGGCTCCAGACACCAGGGAGCCATGAGCAGGGGAATGCTGGCAGAGCTGCTTCTGGAGAGGAGCAGGGAGAATGGAGAACAGAGGTGCCCTGGAGGAGGTGGCCGGCCGGCAGGACAGCCGTGCGGGTGCAGATGCTGGCGTGGGCTTCAGAAGCCCCAAGCTCTAGGCCTGGTCTTTCCACTAACTAGCCATGGGCTATTGATCAAATCGACCCCCTTGCTTTGGTAAAAGTAAACCAGGTAGACCAGGCGCTGTACAGCGTGCTCCAGCCCCTCCACCGTTTAAGTGGAACGAGCCGCAACCGTGGACAGACCTGGGTTTTTTCACCTGCAGGGTCTGTAATGACAAGAAAGAAGGAAAAAATCCACTTTGCTGACTGTTGTTCTGAGAGCCATGGGTGGGAAGAGCAACCTTTCCACTTGCACTGGGTGGGAGGGGTGTTTATAGGGGGGTTTAAACCACTCACTGCTCATCACAGAGATGCGGGGGCCAGGTGTTGTTCCTGACTTTGGAGGGATGCTGATGAGGGTCCTAAGTGGGGACAGCAGCCCAGGGAGGGTGGCAAGCAAAAGTGCATAGTCAGGGACAGACAGGAGTCCCCACTGCTAAGGAACCATGCCCCAAAGAGGGCCACTAAGAGAGACACAAGCTCAGCATCCCACACGGGGACAGGACAGCCCAGTACCGTGGAAGGAACTCTGCTCTGGAGTTGGCAAACCTGGGCTTGACCCTAAATCATGAGCTGTGTGGCCTCACATGAGTTAGCCGCAGCTTAGAAGCTCAGCTCATTATTTGAAACTCTGAGCTGCCTGTGGGCTTTTTGTAACGATGAAGAGGTAAACAGCAAAGCCCCCTAGGACACTAGGTGACACAGTCTGCACTCAGTAGTTGGGAGCTACCATTAGTGGTAGAGGATCTCTTAGGGAGGAGGACCCCGGTGGGCAGAAACCCGAGTACACTTGCTGTCTCTGGCTGCCTGCCTTGCTCTGAGGGCAGGAGTTTGACACACCTGAAGTTCAAATTGGAGCTCACCCCTGGCCAACTCCAAACCTGTGGTCCCTCTGCTATGGCACGGTGAGGATGTGAGAAATGCCAACCTCCCTCTCTGGCAAGCTGGGGGTCTTTCTCTGGGCAGTCCTGGCCACAGCCATCACATAGTCTGCCCAAGTCACAGCCAGCCAGCCAAGAGGCAGTCTGGAAGCCATCCTTTAGTGGGGTCAAGGCCGGTTCAAGGCCGTTCCCTGGTTTTCCACACTTGGAGACTGATGGGTTAGAGGTTTGAAAAAGCTGGAGACCACAAAGGCAAGTTCCAAACACCACAGTTCATTCAACAGCATTTGCCCCAGGATGGGTACTGGCCAAGGATTCACTTTCTCTGAAATCTAGTGAAAGGCTACTGTTCGGTTTGCCTGGGGGCAGGCATGCCCTGCACAGAGCAGGCCTGCCTGGGGGCAGGCGACATTCTCCGCTGTGGCCCTCAGTCATTTGTCCTCTTCTTCTCAACCCAGTGTTTGAGCTGCTCGGTCATTCCTCAGGACCCTATCGCTGTCACTTGCTTTGGTGGGATGCATTCCAGAACGATGGTGGCCTTTTCAAATGGTCCCATTTTACCTCCCACATCCCCCAACCCACAGAAGGCAGATTCTAGAAGAAGTCAGTGCCTAGGGGGCTGCCCCTGCCGGCCCACCCTCAGCTTCTCTCGGAGAACTGCCAAGGTAAACATTTTGGTTTCAGGACCCCTTTACACTCTTAAAAAATGTCATGTGTTTCAACATGTAATGCATTTATTATTGTTATTTGTGAATGAGTTAATATTTTAAAATTTTCTCAGTTTTAATTTCTAATCTGGTGGATATTGGTATATATGACCCACCTCAACAAAAACTCTTTGGGATCCTCAACCAGTTTTTGGAAGTAATTTCTCACCAATCTGTATATATATATGGATTGAAATATATATACATTTTTTTAATTAAAAAAAATTTTTTTTGGCAGCCGGCCAGCTCAAGAAACCAAATCCTTAACCTTGGTGTTAACAGGGCTGCATTCTAACCAATTGAGCTAACCGGCCAGCCCTATATATTTTAAAACAAAACAGAAAAGGGGTGGCATTTATTTTATACTTTTTGCAAATGTCTGGCTTAATAGAGGAGGCTACATTCCTGTATCTGCTTCTGCATTTAATCTGCTCCATATGTGGTTTTGGTTGAAGTATAGGAAAAAAAAAAATCCAGCCTCACCTAGTTGGAAAAGGGGACACTCAAGACACTCTGAATGAGTCTGGGGGCCTGCAGGGGGTCCTTGGGCCTCCTCCCAGAGCCAGCGGTCTACCAAGGCCGGTCTGTTTCTCCCTCCTCCTGCCTCAGTGGCCCTCACAGGCCCCCCTCCTCCCCGGGAGGCTTCGGCACCCGCCGCTGGGGCCGCATGCTAAACCCAGGCGTCTCTCAGTGTCGCCTCGCTTCACATAACTGACACCCTCAAGGATAAGAACCGTGTTTGGTACTTGGGTCTTGCACGGCACCAAGTACAATTCCAAGGGGACTTACTCCTCCTTATTTGGTTATTCCCCCTGGAGGTGTCTGCATTTTAGTGGGGACAAAGCTGCAACCAATGATGATACATAATAGAAATTTTAGGGGTAGTTCAGAGACAGGGGCGGCTCTGCTCAGCGTGCCCACGCCTGTCCCATCGCACTGTCTGTGCATGAATAAGAGCCCGTGCCCCAAGTCGGAACATTGGGTACCTCAGATGTGACTGACTTCTGGTGAGCAGGTTTCAATGGAATACTCCAAAGCAGTGTCCCCCCAAGCTCAGGTCAGACAGGTGGAGGCAGCTCCGATCAGAACTGCTGCCCGCCTCGTCCTTCCCTCAATGATCACAGAGCTGTCAGTCTGATACAGAGACCGACCGAGCAGCCCAGCATCCAGTGAACTTATGTGTTTTGCCTAAATTTACGAGTATTTGCACTTTAGGTCTATTTTGCTGTGCACTATCTGTGAATTTCTCAGAAACTCTGTAGTGACCACCCTCAGGAAATCCTGGCAATTGTGACGTCTGTGTCCTGAGCCGGCCTGAGGGTTTGTCACATCTACAGAATCCCAGGAGGGCGGCCTGAGGGGTTCAAGAAATAGGCTAGTCTCTTGGCATTACCGCTACAGAAGTGTCCAAAGGAAAACGCCTCGTGCTGATACACAACCAACCAGGCCTATTTTTATGATGGTCCCAAGTCCACCACCAACGCTGAGAAGCCAGAACTCTGGTCTGGTCATCCCACGAGTTTCGTTAAAAAGTGTCCAGTGGGGGCCGGCCCGGTGGCGCACTGCTACAGTGCTTCGCTTGGGAAGCGCGGCGGCACTCCCGCCGAGGGTTCGGATCCCACATACAGACCGGTTCCCGCTCACTGGCTGAGCGAGGCGCGGGAGCAACACCGAGGGTTGCGATCCCATTGCCGGTCCCGGTCCGGTACGGGGGCAACACTGAGGGTTGCAATCCGTTGCCGGACACGGAAAAA
>NW_007755501.1:6677-7485 GCF_000696425.1 Galeopterus variegatus | reverse complement strand
CAGTAATTGTCTATCTCATAAAAGATATTTGAATTGTGAGACTGTCACTTAATAGATGCTAAATGGTAATGAAAGAAATCTTAAAAGTTTTGTTGCTCTATCAACACAAAGTGTTTAAAATAAGTGGTCATAAATACAATTTTTTAAAACTTTTATTTTCTTACATAGTTGAACTTATTTCATTTTCTGCCATCGTAGAGGGGGAAAAGTTTTTAAGATTTGGAAACATAATGGCCTTTAATTTCATATAGCCAACATATTTGACAAGTCCTTTTCAAAGTACTAATTAGCTGTTTAAAATGTTCTATGTTTGTTTTTCAATAAATGTTTGTTTTGATTCTGTTAAATATGTTGTAATATTTCTGTGATTGTTAAAATGTAGTTGTCATTTATAATTAAGTCATTAGGTATACTTTTATAAATTCTGACATCCATCCAGAAATACACTTTATGTTTATTAAAAGTAGTAGTTAAATTTTCCAGTTTTACAATTTTTATTGATTTCATTTCAATCATTAAAATTAAAAACCAGAGAGAGAGCAAGATGGCAACGCGTCTGGAGCAGGCGTGCCAGAGGACAGAGTGAGCCTGAGAAGTGTGCGCTGTGCTGCCAGAGTACTATTTGCATTTCCAAGAGCAACAAAAAACACATAAGTCACTGATCAACTAATCTACAATGAAAAAAAGCAACTACAGTCTCGAGGTTTTAGGGCCGATGCAAAAGAAGATTCCTGAGAGTGCCCAACCACGCCGGGAGACCGAGCAGCCCAAGGCAACAAAGGCCAGGAAAGACGGCAGCGGTGACGCA
>NW_007755501.1:0-903 GCF_000696425.1 Galeopterus variegatus | reverse complement strand
TTAAGAATAACTTGCTGATTCCATCTACAATGTATATAAAATTATATCATCTACTACACTTATTTTTGGAGTTATTTCTAGTTTTCTTGAAAAGATTTTATAATACTGAAACTCAATGTATGGCAATCAGCTATTGCTATGTAACAAATAACACAAAATCTCAGTGGCATACAAAAATAAATATGTCTCAGATATCGGCAGGTCACTTGGGGATCAGCTGATCTGGACTGGGCTCTGCTGACAGGCTCTGCTCAGGATAAAGATCCTCCTGGGCTAGGCTCCTTGCTACAAGTCAGGCTTTGGTCTCTTCCACATGTGCTTATTCTGGGACCCAGGTTGAGGGGGAAGCAGCTACTCAGGAGAAACTTTTCTCATGGCAATGGCAGTTGAGCAAGATAAAGAGAGCCGGGCTGAGAAATGTCATACTATCACTTTCACCCACATATATTGGCCAGAGTACATCATACGGTCAAGCCCAAAGAAAAGAGACAGGGAAGCACACTCCACCTTGAGTGGCAGAACTTCCCAAGTTACATGGGAAAAGGCATGGATACAGGAGAAGGTGGAGAATAGGGCCAGTAATTTACTACACCACAAGTACCAGTTGAACACAAGAAGGATATGGTAGATCCTGACTTAGAAGGCATATTGCTAATGTTTTTTCCTGCAAATACCTGTGAAGGTTTCTATAAATTGTTTCAATTGATGACATTACACAAATTCACTTCTCGTGACATCTCCATTTTCTCTTTTCCATAATATTTAAACAGAGTTGGTAAATATACAAGCATCAGCACGGGCCTTTTTTCCACTGCAGCTAGCCAACATAATCATCAGCTAAGAAGCTTTTGTAACTAGAACCAATTTCTTAATTCTAGTAGTCTTCAAGGCTTCAAGGTCTGA
>NW_007755500.1:6940-7485 GCF_000696425.1 Galeopterus variegatus | reverse complement strand
TCCCACGTGCTTCGCTCTTATCTGAATTCCATTTCCAGCCCAAGCCCTTGCCACGTCCCCAGGCTGGCCAGTGATTTTTAAGTCCTCTTTACAGGGAGGGAGGTCCTTGAGACCCCTGACCTCCTACAAGGAACACATCCACCCCAGCCCCCCAACCTGGTCCTGACCCCGCAGCCTGCACTGAGTCTGCACTGCTGCTCTGCCTCTGGCCTTGATCCCTGACCCTGGAGAATCCATCCAGTTTAGTCTCAGCCGCGTGTCTCTTTAGTTGTCACTTTGTGCCTCGACTGGGGGAGGAGGTTGGAGGAATCAGGCAGCCGAATGTGACCTGGATGGAGCCCAGGCTACTTCTGCTGACCCTCTCTGGCCATCGCCCCTCACCTGGCTGCCCTCTGGCCACAGTGGGGCTTCCTCCCCAGCCCACCTAAGTTGGCTTCCGGGGACCTGGACCCAGCACAGGCACCCCCAAGAGGGCCCCTGGTCCTCTGAGTGTGTGCTGAAAGTTCCTCTGTGTCGCGGCAGCTCCAGACCCCCACACCCCCTTC
>NW_007755500.1:0-1210 GCF_000696425.1 Galeopterus variegatus | reverse complement strand
CATTCAACCCAAGACATCATTCCACAAAGAGCCCTTTCCTGAGTCCCACCTCCTCAGTCCCACCTCCCCCAGAAGCCTTCTCCCCACCTCCCTGGGCTCCCGCACCCGTTGCTCTGTGACCCGTCTTGGGCAGGCCCTTCGACCTTGACCCTGTCTGCAGACCTCACTCTGCACTGGTACTTGGCCCTGCACGTGGCCGGATCCCACAGCGGGAGGCTGGGGCGACCCCCACCCACTGCACACGTGGCCACAGTGGACCTCCTGCTGGCCACTGAATCCATCTGCCCCATAAGGTCACCCCCCCAGTCCCAGAACTATGCAGCAGATGTAATGGGGGGAGGGAGCTGTGAGTGGGTGGGTAGTGGGACAGAGGGTCATCAGTCCTGAGCTCAGGTGACGTGGGGAGAGAAGTCCTCCCTGAGAGTGAGCAAAGACAGGGCCAGGCTGTGGGGGTGGGGATGGGGATGGGGGACAGGATTGTCCCCTTGGATTCTGCTGAGTGTGGAGGATGCCTCCCGAGGGTCACTAAGTGGAGGTGCCTTGACAGGGGAGGGGGAGTCTGCACTGAGATGTCCCCATGCCAGGGGGTGAAGGTGGGTGGGCTTCTGGGGGTCAGCGCTGCAGCCACCTCCCTAGGAAACACCTCCCAGGCCGCTGCTCCTGGATCTAGCCCTGAGGACATCCCAGGGCCCTGCCAGGCAGGACCTAGACCTGGCCTCCACCCCAGCCCCAGGGCCTCCCACACCTGTCTCTGCTGCCTGGGCGGGTGAGGGGGACCCTGTATTGCCCTGCTCCCTCAAGGTGACCCAAAGGGCAGGAGGCCACATCCAGCCCACCCCTTCCACCTAGGGGGCTCTCACGTGGCCCTGCAGAGGCTGCCTGTGCTTCCAGGGAGGGGCTGCGGGAGGCCTGCCCAGCCCAGGACCCCGGGAGTAGCCTGCACTGAGCCTCCTGCTGCAGAGGGAGCCCCGCAAAGGCCTCCCCCCGGGTGCCCGTGAGAGATATGCACGTTGATTCAGCTCCAAAGTCCCTCCGGACTCAAGGCCCTGGGGAGGAGCAGCCTCGCTGGGAAGGGGGGCTGGGTGGGACAGGCCCCTTCTCTACTCCTCAAGCTCGGAGAAGCCCCCAGCGGGGAGCACACACGCTCAGACAGACACACAGCGGCTCCCTCCAGCTGGTGCGGTCCCTGCTGCTTTCCTGCAATATCTGA
>NW_007755499.1:0-7485 GCF_000696425.1 Galeopterus variegatus | reverse complement strand
TGAGCAGAAGATGCCAGAAGAGATTACAGTGAGAGTCCTGCCACCCTCACTCACGTGCAGACAGTGACAGTGTATGGATCGCACACCAGGCACCGTGCTCACCGGGCTGGGCTGAAGGAGGCACGGGACCTGTCTTCCCGTCCCTCTTCCTGTCAACAGATGTGCACCCAGCACCTGCCGCAGGCCGGGCCCTGTTCCAGGCATCAGGGACAGAGCAGCCAGCAGAGCCCAGCCCCCATGGAGTGCTGGCTGCGGTGGTGAAGACAGACAAGGAGCCACCAGCAGGTGAAGATGTGATGTCAGGTGACGAGAAGGTCTCCGCCATTAGTGGACCTGGAGAGGTAGCCCAGTCCGAGGGGAGTGATGGTGGGTGGGTCTGTGTTTTCACAAGGAGGGGCTGCCTTCATAAGTTGTCTTTTGGAGAGAGACCTAACAGCACTGAGAAGGTGAGCCTGAGCCGCGCCACCATCTTAGGGGAAAGACTTGGAGTCCGCCATCCGCGGGACAGAGGCCAGAGCTGAGCACTTGCTCTATACAGGTGATGGACGGAGTGTGGGCCGGTGACAGAGACTGGGAGCACAGATCTCAGAGGTCACTGGGATCAGACCAGGTGAGAACTCACAGGCCCTCAAGATGATGACATGGGAGACTACTCTGAGTGAAGTGGGAGGCTTGGGGTGACAGGGTCCGGCCTGAGTCTTAGCAGACGTGCCCATTGAGAATATGCCGAGGGGGACAAGGGGACACAGAAGGTGTCCAGGCACGGGGATTGGTATGTTCCAGAGGAGCAGTGACAGATAGCAGGAGGCGGCCTGCAGGTTGATTTATTTTGCATGTGGCATTTACATGCGTTTTCTGGCCCATTACACATGGTCAGGGTTAGGAAAGTCAAGGACCGCTGCAGGATTTCTGACCAGGGCCAAAGCCCAGCAGTCGCAGGTGGCAGCTCTGGAGACGGGGACCGGGCAGGAAGAGGGGAGCGTCGAGGCGCCATGCGTGAGGAGACGCTCTGGAAGGACAAAGCAGTGGGTCCGTGGAATAATCCCAGGGCCCACGACAAACCCGCTGTCCTCATTCTGAGAAATGAAGCTATGTGGGTACAGAACGTTAAAATTTAAAAACACCTCTTTTTGACTGCGCCTTCATTTCTGAGGCTGAAACGCTGTTGGTGTCATCTCATGAATAAGGAAGCGCAGACAGGAGTGACGGGATCAGATGGGTGGCTTACCGAGATGAGTTCTTTGCTTGTTTTGGAAAACAGTCCCTTGGTGGCCATCGTGGTGGGGGCGGGGGCTGGACACCTTGTTACTGCGTTTGGAAGGTGAGGTCCAGGCTGCCTGCTCGGCCTTGCCGGCCTGGGGAGAGCAGAGCTGTTCTGTCTCGTCGTGTGGTTTCTGTGGTGTTCGGCCGCAGTGGGGGGATGGTCATGTGAAAGTTCTCCGTCCTGCTCTGCGGCCCCTTTCCCGGTCCTGAGGCTCGAGAGCGCGACTGTTGCTGGGGCTCTTCTGTGTGCTGCACTCAGCACCTCTGGGCGGCCGCTGCTTCGGCTCCGAGTCTGGGCTGCACGAGACACAGAGCAAGCCCGGGGACTCACCTTGGCGGCGGCGCGGGACTGCTGGGGTCCCTGGCTGCTCTGCCTTTTCCTTCCATCTTTCAGAGTCTTCTTACGTTGGTTTTATGTTTAGTGTCCAGGGCTGTATTTGTACTTAGCAGGGGGCCATGGGGAAAAGTACCTGATCTCCCCTAATTGATAATTTCTAACGACAGAAGGAATGAAAAACTCAGCCTCCCCGGTTCTTGGAGGTTTGTGATGTGGCGGAAGTTGCTTTGTGTGTTTCTTTATCCCCTGAGGGCNTGATGGACGGAGTGTGGGCCGGTGACAGAGACTGGGAGCACAGATCTCAGAGGTCACTGGGGTCAGACCAGGTGAGAACTCACAGGCCCTCAAGATGATGACATGGGAGACTACTCTGAGTGAAGTGGGAGGCTTGGGGTGACAGGGTCCGGCCTAAGTCTTAGCAGACGTGCCCATTGAGAATATGCCGAGGGGGACAAGGGGACACAGAAGGTGTCCAGGCCCGGGGATTGGTATGTTCCAGAGGAGCAGTGACAGATAGCAGGAGGCGGCCTGCAGGTTGATTTATTTTGCACGTGGCATTTACATGCGTTTCTGGCCCATTACACATGGTCAGGGATAGGAAAGTCAAGGACCGCTGCAGGATTTCTGACCAGGGCCAAAGCCCAGCAGTCGCAGGTGGCAGCTCTGGAGACGGGGACCGGGCAGGAAGAGGGGAGCGTCGAGGAGCCATGCGTGAGGAGACGCTCTGGAAGGACAAAGCAGTGGGTCCGTGGAATAATCCCAGGGCCCACGACAAACCCGCTGTCCTCGTTCTGAGAAATGAAGCTATGTGGGTACAGAACGTTAAAATTTAAAAACGCCTCTTTTTGACCGCGCCTTCATTTCTGAGGCTGAAACGCTGTTGGTGTCATCTCATGAATAAGGAAGCGCAGACAGGAGTGACGGGATCAGATGGGTGGCTTACCGAGATGAGCTCTTTGCTTGTTTTGGAAAACAGTCCCTTGGTGGCCATCGTGGTGGGGGCGGGGGCTGGACACCTTGTTACTGCGTTTGGAGGGTGAGGTCCAGGCTGCCTGCTCGGCCTTGCTGGCCTGGGGAGAGCAGAGCTGTTCTGTCTCGTCGTGTGGTTTCTGTGGTGTTCGGCCGCAGTGGGGGGATGGTCATGTGAAAGTTCTCTGTCCTGCTCTGTGGCCCCTTTCCCGGTCCTGAGGCTCGAGAGCGCGACTGTTGCTGGGGCTCTTCTGTGTGCTGCACTCAGCACCTCTGGGCGGCCGCTGCTTCGGCTCCGAGTCTGGGCTGCACGAGACACAGAGCAAGCCCGGGGACTCACCTTGGCGGCGGCGCGGGACTGCTGGGGTCCCTGGCTGCTCTGCCTTTTCCTCCCATCTTTCAGAGTCTTCTTACATTGGTTTTATGTTTAGGGTCCAGGGCTGTATTTGTACTTAGCAGGGGGCCATGGGGAAAAGTACTTGATCTCCCCTAATTGATAATTTCTAACGACAGAAGGAATGAAAAACTCAGCCTCCCCGGTTCTTGGAGGTTTGTGATGTGGCGGAAGTTGCTTTGTGTGTTTCTTTATCCCCTGAGGGCCTGTGCTGCTGTCCTGGAGTCCTGGCTCCTGGAGCATGTCTCTGCGGGAGCGTCACTTGTGAAACTGAGAGTCTGCCTTCGCGGGGTGAGCTGGGGAGGGAGACACTCTGAGACTCAGGCCCTTGGCCTTGCATAGGGCCACATGTGTTTGTGACACACTAGCCCGGATTGTTCAAAGAATCTGGATCCAATGGAGAAAGTGTCCTGCTTTGTCACAAGAGCAGATTCCTGCAGCACGCACTGGAGGTGGGGTCAGGATTTGTTCCAGGGCGTGTTCTGCACCTGGAAGGGAAGAAGGTCCCCTGGCCAGCCAGGCAGTGCCCTGTCCCGTGGCAGGTTGACACTGTGGTGTTGAGTCGTCTCTGGCTGTCCAGGTCTGGCTGGAAACATTTGAGAAGAATGAGACACGGAGCACCAATGGCCACTTCATGTTCATGTCAGTCGCTCTCTGTGTGCGGTGGCATCACATTCTGACCTGCATTTGGGCCCGTGACTAAGGAGCCCCTGGCCCTGGGTCCATGGACAGTTGGGTTCCCTCTCCCACGAGGCACCTGTTCACGTCATGTGCCGATTTTTCTATTAGGTTACGTTCCATTGGTTGATTTGTGAGTTGTTCACTATTTTTTCGATAGGTTCTGGATAGGAGGACATCTGTGTGGTGAGCAACTTCACTGTGCGTCCTTTTCCTCATTTACAGGTGTTTTTGGGTGCTCAGAAGTCCTTCATCTTTAAGTAGTGCCACTTTTTTCTGTGTGGTTGAAGGCTTCGTGTCCTGCTTAAGGACTTGTTACCCAGTTCAGTTATGAGAATGCTTTGTCTTTTTCTTCCGCATTCCTTCTGAAACTGAGTGTTTCGTGCTCATCGCATGAGATAGCATTTATTTCTTTCATATGGATATTCGATTAGCCCAGCATCATGAACTCCTGCTGCACGGCAGGGCCACCCTGGGCACTGAGCCTATGACCACGTGTGTGGGTCTGCTCCGGGCTTCCCACGTGCCCCTCGGGTCTGTTGTTCCAGGATCACATCAACTTCCCGTTTCCTTGTTCTCTGTACTTCTCTAGTAGGTCTTATTATCAGACAGGATGAGTTCCTGTGTGCAAGAACAGAGTTAACGTGGTCGGTCTGTTTTGCTCAGTTCTTGGTTAATCTTTGTAGCCTTGCTAATGGCTCCTGCTCACACTCTGAGGATTAAACTTCCGGAATATTCACAGTGGGGCAGGGTGAACCCAGCTGTCAGATTGTTTCACACCAACACTGAGACTCACGATCCACAGGTGCTTGGGCTGGGGCTGGAACCACGGCTGGTGATAAACTAAGAAAGCTGCTCTGACCATGTCCGCTAAATTGCAGTGATTTGGGAAATTTGGGATAAGTCAGCAGTCCCTGCCACATGTCTTGGAAAACATTTTCATAAGACCCTTTTAACTCAGAAATCCTGAAGTAATAAAATAACCTAGAATGCTTCTCATAATCTTTACCCTAGATTCCTGCATGTAGGATATAACCTAGTAACAATCCAAAATCCACATATGTGTGTATATATATATATATATATGCACTAGCCGACAGAAAAACTGATGTATGATCAGGGAGTACTGACGTGCCTCTCTCTCTCCCTTGATTCTGCCCTTCCTGTGATAAGTGCTGAGCTCCGCAGGCCCCTCCGGAGCTCATTTCTCAGGGCGACCTGATCTATGTGTCTCCTGGTTACAGTCATCATATTGGCTCAATAAACTCCATGCCTATATGTTCAGTCTCAGCTTCTTTTAGGCCGATGCTAGCCATGTAGCTACGTGATCAACACCCCTAAACACCTCTGGATCCCAAGAGTCAAGTGACTTCCCTGGACAGAGACAGTTCACACAGGTCTCTGTGGTTCTCAGCTGGAGAAAGAAGTGTGTCTGTGACCCTGAGGGGGACAGCTGAGAAACCCGCCCGTGTCTCTGTCACACCCATCCAGGTGTGTTGTCTTCCTGCAGTTCCTGTGCCACACCTGTCGCTGCAGCCGGTCTCCATGTGAGTATAAGTTCATGTTGAGCCCTGTGACTCCTTCCAGCAAACGCTGGACTGGGGTGGTTGTGGAGCCCCGAAAACACGCTCCCTGGCCTCTTCCAGGTTGGCGTGGCTCCTGCCGGCTCTCCACACGTCCACGTACATTTAGAATGAGCTGCTCGATTTCCACACCAAGAGATTGCCAGAATTCTCACAGGGCTTGAGTTGAAACCGTGGCTTAATTTAGGGGAGAATGCGCACCTTCACACATTAGGGCTTCCAGTCCATGAACACGGCGTACCCTCTGTTTATTTAAGTCTTTTTCAACTTCTTTCATAATATTTTGTACTTTTTCGTGAGTCTTACATGTTTTGGTTAGATTTTGTCCTTCTATGTAACAACTAAATACACAATACATTTTCATTTCAACTTAAATACTCTGAGAAGTTCCATAAATTTTCAAAGCACTTTAAGGCGGAGAAGAGCAAAATATTTAAAGACCACTCATCTAAAAGTACTCTCTCCAGGAAACACCTGCAAGAATATTTGTTACGAAAATAATGGTTGTAAGAAAAACTGGGGGGAAAACCTAAGAGAATGGATAAACGAAGACTGCACGTTGACATTACTGGATCCTGTACATCACCATGAAACAAATGAGTAAGTGGACACGTGTGATGTTGGATGAAAGAAAAAAGTCCCACAGAGGCTACGATTCGTTTTTAAACGTAAAGCCCTAAAATATAAACTGTTCATGGTTGACGCAGCAAAGTGCAAAAACAGAGTGGAAAGACGCGAGCCAACCTCGCCGCGGCTGTTCGCACTTTGAAAGGGCGTTCTCAGAAGACTCAGAGCAAGCACGACTAGAAGCCGGGGTGCCGAGTGCCTGGCACGCACAGAGTACCTGGGACCTTTTCCTTGGTTCTTTTTTGTATGCTTGAAATGTGTCGTAATCTTTTCAAAAAAACCTGACGCTGCAAATGGAACCTTCAATTCAGTTCCTATTTCCAGGGATTTATACTCTCATCCTCCTAGTCTTCTCTTTTATACTCTCTTCTCTTTTATACTCGCAGGCCGAGGCTCAGCACGATCATTTTTTTCCTCATCTATTTTGAAATTGCTTCTCTGGGAGTTCTGAATGCTGTGCCCAGAGCGAACACAAGGAAGCAATGAAATGAGCTGGCTGACTCACACGTGCACGCCACGGAGGGAGACAGGCCTGCGGCATTCAGAGGGGACTTTCTCACGAGTTCATTAAACGATATTCACGGATGCAGACCCTGGTCAGGCCATGGTTGGTGCAGGGACATGGGAGAGGGAGTCACACCCGGGCTCTGTCTTCCAGGCACTTGCAGAAAGGAAGGTCTCACTTGCCCATCCCTACCCTGCGCACCTGCTCTCCACCTGGCCATCCATGAGGTTTTCAATGCTGTCTTCCTCCCACGAAGCCATGGCTCAGCCCCACCAGGGTGTGCAGTGACAGAGATGCTCTGCTTGACCAAACTCTAGTCAGCTTCCTGGGCCTCATCTTAGCCCCATCTGTGCTTGTCCTTGAGATGACCTAAAAAGAAACTGCGGCCAAACTCATAGACCAAGGATTTACTGAGCCAATGTGATGATGGCAACTGGTGGGACACATCGTCAGGTCACCCTGAGAAATGAGCTCTGACGGGGCCCATGGAGCTCAGCACTTTATCATCACAGGAAGGGGAGGGTCAAAGGAGAGAGAGAGAGGACAGCCCCGCCTGATTACTTCACCAGGCTTTCTATTGGTTGACGCATAGGTTTGGGATTGTTACTAGGTCATGTCCTACATGCAGGGACCTAGGGTAAGTGTAATAAGTATTCTAGGTTATTCTATGGCTTTCTGGTGCCATTAAGTCTGCTTTCAAGTAAAATGGTCTTATGATAATGTTTTCCAGGATGGGTGGCCTGATTATTGATTTACCCCAGATCTCCTAGGGCACTGTGATTTAGCTGACCTGCTCAGAGCAGATTCTTTTGGTTATCACTTATAAAATCCAGGTTTAGCAGGAACTCTACTAGATCAGTTTAGCGAGAACCTCCCACACTCAATATCTGATCAGGTGATCCATCTAGCTAGACTCCCCCTCACCCCTGATGTCTCTTATTAATTTTCATCCACTGACCCCCACCCAGCTCCTTGTCTATAAATTCTCACTTGCCCAGGCTGTATTTGAGAGCCCGATCTCTCTCCCCCACTGTGAAATCCCATTGCAGTGGTACCTACCCCTATCTCGATGGTCTTGAACAGAGTCATCTTTGCCGCGCTTCAGCATGTATCATTGAATAATTTTTTT
>NW_007755498.1:7170-7487 GCF_000696425.1 Galeopterus variegatus | reverse complement strand
AGAAGCTCTAATTGGAAAGGAACAACTGAAAAGTAATCTTCTAAAAGAGGCAGATCTGTGACCACGTGCTTTAAAAAAATTTTGATTTCATATTAGAAACTCGAAGTCATTACTTTGTTTCATTAAGATGTTGTAAAGATAATAATATGTCTTTATTATTATATTAAAGATATACATTATTAACAAAGTCATGAACTATGTAAAGGAAACAGGCTTAGTAAGAATAAGAATACTTCTTTTTAGATTAGAGCAGTACGAATCTTCAATGAAAGCCCTCAAGATATTCAAAATAATGAAAAGAAAGAAAAAATGGCACG
>NW_007755498.1:0-1727 GCF_000696425.1 Galeopterus variegatus | reverse complement strand
ATTGAGTCACAGTGGAATTATTATTAAGTGTTGAAAGTAGAAGGATGTGGATATAGAAGGATGAATAAATTAAGGATCATCCCTCAAACCCCTGTTTACTGCCCATCTGGCATTTTTTTTTTTTTTTTGGTCTTCTAAGCATTATATTAGTACATTTCAACCCTGAGTAGAAACAATAATATGGAGAAAATCAGGGTGATGGTAGTGTTGATAGAAGGTTTTTGTTTTATACATGAAGGGATTTATTTGAGAAGCTCTAATTGGAAAGGAACAACTGAAAAGTAATCTTCTAAAAGAGGCAGATCTGTGATCACGTGCTTTAAAAAATTTTGATTTCATATTAGAAACTCGAAGTCATTACTTTGTTTCATAAGATGTTGTAAAGATAATAATATGTCTTTATTATTATATTAAAGATATACATTATTAACAAAATCATGAACTATGTAAAGGAAAAAGGCTTAGTAAGAATAAAAATACTTCTTTTTAGATTAGAGCAGTAGGAATCTTCAATGAAAGCCCTCAAGATATTCAAAATAATGAAAAGAAAGAAAAAATGGCACGTTATGTAGCTTATATCTCCGCCTGCTTATATCACTGACTGCCTATTTAATGCCTATTTTTTTTAAGTGTAGTGTTTTGTAACAGATACCTTGAGGACAAAGAACTGAAGGATTAAAAATTTGCTGTGCTGTAAATTCATGATTGATTTGCATAGCTTCGTAATAGTAGCAAGCCTCAGAAAAGATGCTTCAAGTCCATGCAGTTGTTCACTTGGTCCTTCTATTCCATTTTTTTTTTCCTTTTTGTCTTTTTTCATGACCAGTAACAGGATCGCAACCCTCAGTGTCACGCCCGTACCGCGACCAGCAACGGGATCGCAACCCTCGGTGTCCCACCTGCACCGCACTCAACCAGTGAGCGGACCAGTCTCTATATGGGATCCGAACCCTCGGCGGGAGCGCCGCCACACTCCCAAGCGCCGCACTCTACCGAGTGCGCCACTGGGCCGGCCCCTATTCCATTTTTTTTGGCTACCAAATAGTTCACAAAAATCAAGGCTCAGGTTTTCATCTTTCTCATCAAATTCCTGTAGTTTTTCATTCATGTCCAGAGAATCTTAGCAACTTAACATTTTAAGTATATAACTGTTTAATTAAAGAATCAAATATATTGAACAGCTCTTTTTTGTGGCATATGTATACTTCAGTGTATATCTAGCTATACTGAAGATATATACTACTATAAAAATATATAGTTTTTTTAAAAGAAAACTACAAGGTAATAGCATTCAAAAACATAAGTATGGTTTTCAATTTTATCTTTTAAATATTAAATAAGCTAAAATGCCTCATCACCCAAGACGTGAATGTAATAGGAAGAAAAAATAATTATTATTTGCTTTTACAATGATTTTGGTAACCACGCAGAATAACTATAAAATTTTAAATTTAGAAATCACTCTAATATCATAAAGTTGTCTTTTTTAGATCACTTTAACAGACAATATAAAATACATTTGTATTGAAAAATTTTATGTTTTATACTTATGAACCTATAGCATTTTTTAGCCAAACTAACCATAGCTAATTACTCTTTTTCTAGTGGTGTTACATGGCTTTAAACAAATTTTATTGGTATGGAATGTGGTCTGATATCTTCTCTACTGCTTTGGCAGTAAAAGCACAAATGAAGCAACTTCATGCTCAAGAGTGTTAAGGTGAAGT
>NW_007755497.1:6082-7487 GCF_000696425.1 Galeopterus variegatus | reverse complement strand
CGGGAGCGCCGCCGTGCTTCCCAAGCGGCGCACTATCCAGTGCACCACCGGGCCGGCCCTCATTTTTGGTTTCCATTTATGTGGTATATCTTTTTCCATCCCTTCACTATTAATCTGTGTGTGTCTTCAAAGGTGAGGTGAGTCTCTTGAAGACAGCATATGGTTGGGTCTAGCTTTTTAATCCAGTTGGTCACTCTGTGTCTTTTGAGTGGGGAGTTTAATTCATTTACATTTAGGGTTGTTATTGAATGGTATTGTCTTACTCCTGGCATTTTATCAGGTTTTGTTTGGATGTTTTAAATATCTTTCGTTTCTTTCTTCCCTGTTTATTGTTTGTCTTCAATGCTTTTGTTTTTTCGAGGTAAGATTTAGTTCTGTCTCTTTTTCGTTTGCATTTTTGTTCTACCAGTGAGTTTTGTTCTTTATTGCATATTCATGAGAGTGATTATCATTTTTTGGATTCAAGATGTAGGACTTCCTTGATTTCTTTTAGGGATGGTCATGTGGTGGGGAACTCCTGCAGTTTTTACTTGTCTGGAAAATACACTATTTATCCCACATTTCTGAAGGATAGCCTTGCCAGGTATAGTATTCTTTGCTGGCATTTTTTTTCTTTTATTATTTTTAATATATCATCCCATTTTCTTCTGGCTTGTAGAGTTTCTGTTGAGAAGTCTGCTGTTGTTCTGAGGCGGGCTCCCTTATAAGTAACTTGACACTTTTTTTTTGTCCTTTTTTGTGACTGCACCCAGCCAGTGAGCGCACCGGCCATCCCTATATAGGATCCGAACCAGCGGCAGGAGCGCCGCTGTGCTCCCAGTGCCACACTCTCCCGAGTGAGCCATGGGGTCGGCCCGACACTTTTGATTTGGAAAGATGTGCCTGGCTTCTGGGATATAATTGGGAAGAATTAGCACATGCTTGGCATGAATTTCCAGCATGTGGATACCTGGTCACACTTCCTAAGTGCCACACTTACTTTTAGGCAGCCACTTCTCTCGGGTGTCCGAGCATACCTGCCATGCTGGAACTGGCCAGCAGAACTAACCAAAAGAGGGCTCAGCACTTTTTTAGAATTCACAGGCTACCAGGAGTACATCCACTTGTCTCCACTCTCAGCATGGTCCTCAGACCGTTTGGAACTGTGAAAGCCATCACCCTGGACCAGGGATGCTGCCCTTTTCTCCCTAATGGGGCTAGGAGATTAGGGGTGTCAGTGAGGCTTGCTCCTGCTTTACTTATATGGTCAGGCAATGCTTAACAATGGGGATGCATTCTGAGAAATGCATCAATAGGCAATTTTGTCGTCGTGCAGAAGGGTGTTATGAAAGGGAACAACTGGTTGCATGAGCATAGGCCCTCTAACTATGTTACTAAGTCTCTCTGTGTCTCACTTTCCTCATCT
>NW_007755497.1:4295-5023 GCF_000696425.1 Galeopterus variegatus | reverse complement strand
GGGATGGGTGGGAATCATTTAAAAACATAAGAATTCAAATAGACACCAATCCTTTCACTTTGGGTAAGAGCTACTATGTCAAATGCTTGGCTGTTTATCTTAAAGGTCCGAACTACTTGGGAAGGATCACTGCATGGGTAAGCTAGGCATTCTTCATTAATATATCTTGCAGTAGGTTTATTTACACCAGTATCACCACAAACACATGAGCAATGTGTTGTGCTATGATGTTACAACAGTTACAAAGTCTGTAAACAAGAGGAATTTTTCAGCTCCGTTATAATCTTATGGGACCATTGCTGCATGTGCAGTCTGTCATCGACTGGAACATTGTTATGTGGTACACGACTGTATCTAGTGAATCTATGTGAACCTCCTGGGAAATGGCCCATTTTGTTAAAGGAAAATCCCTGCTCTTAGTTCTGCTCTTAACATTTAGATATTAGTCTTTA
The DNA here is from genome assembly GCF_000696425.1 of Galeopterus variegatus. Lineage (NCBI taxonomy): Eukaryota > Metazoa > Chordata > Mammalia > Dermoptera > Cynocephalidae > Galeopterus > Galeopterus variegatus. The sequence continues at coordinate 4,571 of NW_007755497.1, read as the reverse complement.
ATGGGACCAAAGCAAAGTGTCACTTACTCGGTGACCAAGACCAACTCACTGAAAGGTAGCCAAGAATAAGGAAGGAAGCAAGTAAAAGACACCTTGCAGTATAAAACAACAAATAGAAGGGAGACATCAACTTGGCAAAGCACCAGTCCCTACAGAGGGGACCTTGGAGAGTCAAGAACATGCAGCACTTCTTTTCCTGGGTGGGGCAGTTGGGAGCTGGATCTGCTCACTTCTCCAGGTTGACAGGGATGAAGGGACATAAGAAGAGGGATGTGG
>NW_007755497.1:0-3162 GCF_000696425.1 Galeopterus variegatus | reverse complement strand
CCCCCACTGTGCCTGTCACAGTGTCTTAACCACAATGGACACTTAATTCATGAATTTTTGAGTAAGCTGATGGAAGGAAGCTAGCCTATAGGTATGAAAACAAAAGATAAGGAAAATTACATGGGTGAGTAAAGGAAAGAAAAGATGGTTTTTAGATTTTCATACACTGTGAAATGCTTGTGGAAGCAGAGGTCAGTGCATTTTGATTTCTGGGGAGATGAAACACCCTGAGTTGGACAAGAGAGGAGGAACCTCAGAAAGTGCAGTTACCCTCTGGGTCTGCAAGGGACTTTACAAGAACATGTGAGCGTAAGGCGTGCAGAAGTTCTGTCTCCTTCAAATCTTGTTAGTGGAGAATGAGAGAATTTTCACAGCCATATTTTTAAAAAAGTGAATGGCAAGAAAAAGTATTTTTTCCCTCCCCTGCAGGGGTTGAGTGAGGGCCCTGAGCAGGCACATTCAGAGTAATGGAGCAGAGTAATGAGACCTTCTCTAAGGACTGATTTGACTACAGAAAGGGGAAGTCATCAGGTATCCATTGTGAGAAGACTTGTCTTCTCTTAACAATGGCTCTGATGAAGCTACTAGAAGGTTCTTATCAGAAAGAAAAGCCTCCCAGCAGCAGGAGAAGGAGAGAGGGGGGAAAACAATAAAAGGCTACAAAACCCCAAATCATCCTTCAGCCTCTGTGTGGTGGCGGTGGCGAGGGGGAGGCATGCTTCCTGAATGCCAAGTGAAATTGGCTGGTCGGTCAAAATGAACCTCTAAAGAGAAATATTAAAAAAGATGAGAGAGAGGGCTGGCTCTCCTGAGGCGGCTTTTAGTAGGAAGTGCCAGGCTGGCTGGGTTTAAGCTGTGGAATTCTAAGTTTCTCAGGCTCAAGTAAATAGCTAGAGGTCATCAAGTCTTATCCTCTGGCCTCCACCTGGGGATTTTCTAGACCAGTGCACAGGCTGACCGCTTCTCTAGCTGGATTCTGGGAAGCACGAAGAAGTTCACAGCCAGCAGGGTCTTCATGAGACTCGAGGCCCGTTTTTGTAGGTTACAGACACCTAGATTCTGAAACAGCAGATTTTCTGAGTCTATAGAAAAGAGAGTTAGAATTAATTTTGCCCCTACCACATTTAGTTAGATGCTTTACTGATCTGGACTCACTAACCCTCATCACCTGTCAAGAGGTGAGTAGTATTATTTACTGCATGATTAATGGACTCTGATCAAAACTCCAATCCTCTCACCCCCCTGTTCAAAATGCTTCATCGGCTCCTTACGTTTAAATTAAGTTAACTTCCACCCCTCCTCTACCCCCAGCATTTAAAGCTTCCACAATGTGGCCACAGCCCAACCCTCCTGCTCTTTGTCCCACTACTTAAATACACGCTTTAGTGTCATTAATGTGGACTCCTTGATGTTCTCCTATCAAGACCACGCTCCTCCACCTCCATGTCTTGGTTGATGCTGTTTCCTCATCTGGAAGGTTCTCTCGACATCTCCTCTTGCTCTGCTCTCTTCGCTTGTTGAAATCCTGCCCATATTTCAAAGTCATGTGAATTCTCCTCCTTGATAAAGTCTTCATCGAAGTGGAGGTGGCTTTTCCCTCCCTGGATCTCGGAGCACTTCTCTTCTCTTTTGTGGGGGCTTCTCCTTCAGTACCTTGTATTCCAGTCATTTATGACCTTATCTAACCCTCTCCAATGAAGCGTGAGGTCCTCAAGGGTGAGGACTGTGTCCTGCTTATCTTTCTTTACCTCCCAATGACTAGCCCATGGGAAGTGAGCATGAGTGATTGAATTAAATTTTCATGAGCATCTGATTTCTAATTTTAATTAGCATGAGCTTTGTTTTGCCATTTGTAAGTTGATTTGAGAAACAAATTCAGGAGAAACATCTGGATTTGTAAAGGTGACATTCAAGGGCTAGATGGAAGTCCCACGGGAAGAGCAGCCACTGACTGGGATCCTTCTCAGAGACAGTGTTTACACGGATTTGAATTCTAGCTCCTTTCACTGGTTTTCCTTACCCTCTGAAAAGGGATGAGATAGAGTCACATAAGGTAGAACTCACTGCACCCTTGCCATGTGCCTTGCCCTTTGTAGGTTACATCATGAGCTTGATTAATCTGTGTAACAGTTCTTTGAAGGAGACATTATTCCCATTGCATGGTTGAGTAATCAAAGGTACAGCAAAGTTAAGTAGCTTGTTTAAGATCATAGAGCCAACAACGATTCCAGCTCAGATACTGGCTCCAAATGCACGTGCTTGTCCAATCTACTACTCTGCCTCCTGGGCTTGGGCTAGAGAATTCTCTAGAAATGGAATAGCTAGGGAAAGCATGCAAGATGTAACACTCTGACTTTTTAAATGAAAATTTTAAAAGTCCCTTAAGGATGGAAGAGACAGCGAGATGTAGCAGAGGGTACCATACTCATTGATCCTCACAGCACTTGAGGCAATTTTGATTATTATTGTATCTGGGAGCCACTGCTCTGGTAGATAGAATATGGGTATGATTAGTTGCAAAACTACGGGTCAAAATCCATCTCTGTCACTGACCAGTCAAGTGAAGCTTAAGCTAGTTACATAAACTTCGTGGCCTCAGTATTCTCATCTGTGGAATGGAAAGCATAATTCCCTCCCGAATGTTTGTTGTAAGGTTGAAAAAAGGAATTAAATGTGATTAAATGACCGTAAAAGAGGTGAAATTGCCACCATGATGGCTGAGACACAAGCAATTAGAAAACCTTTAAAAAATTTTTTTTAACATACACAACCAAATACACACCTTTAAGCATGTTTTGAAGATGCGTTTTCTTATATTCCCTAAAAGTGACCACCTTCAGCTGGTATAACATTTTGTTTTAGTCTATTTTATTTTAGTCCACGTATCTGTCTCTGTGCAGGAAGCTTTCCTGAACCAACCCTAAGCTCAATGACTGCCTTTTCAGATTGTCTGTGGAGCACCTGTCTGTCCTTGCCGTGCCTCCCTCTACGGTAATTACCTATAGAAGAGTCTTGTCACGATGGCCTTCGGGCAGAGCAGGAGAGGTGACACTATCTCTATTGTTAAGAATAACAAAAATGTTTAATAACTTGCTTGAGATCATGTGATTAGTTAGTGGCAGAAGTAGGCTTCAGATCCCAGAGCTCATGCCCCTGTACCAG
>NW_007755496.1:2475-7487 GCF_000696425.1 Galeopterus variegatus | reverse complement strand
GGGGGGGGGGGGGAAGAAGAAGGAATTCAAGAATATCTATCTTCATCAAATCTCCTTGTGAACATACTAATCCTGATAACAATTACTACAAAAATACAGAGTCCTTAGCAATTGAATGCTTTTAGCAGGATGTACCTTGAGACGACTGCATATGATTACTTATGATAAACATACCTATAATTTATGGACTTGGGTGACATAACCTCCTGCAAAATTTCATTGTCAATTACATAATTATAAGAGGTGAAAATGGAGATTGTTTATGACTGAAATAGTTTATTTTGTGTAAGTGATAACAAGACCCACATTTCTCAGGACGTCTTATTGGAAGTTACCTTTCCTGTCATAATAGAATAAAGACAATGGCACAGTGTGTTCTATTTCTTTTCATTTAGGGCTTCTCAAGCCAGCTAAATCATATTGTAAAAAATCAGGGAGGCATGGGTCTCTAGGTTATTTGCTTATATCATCTTCTTACGTGTCTATAACATTTCCTTTTATTCTGCTGATTTAAGAGTAAACAAGTGGAAAAAGAAAAAAAAAAACAAAAAACTTAAGTATATCCAAGAGGTCCTTTTTATCAATCTTTCAACCTAGTACATATTCAACATGATACAGATCTGGTAAAGGTTTGGCTAACTTATTTGATTTCAGGATGATTTTGTTTTAAGTGGGAAGAACATGGGAGTTAGATAAAAAGTGAACAGCACCCCCTTCCCCATGCACATATCCACACCAAATGCTACACAAGGTCTGATTAAAGCCCTGACACATGCAAACTCTTAAGCTACGGAGATCATTTGTACACTTTTGTGAATATTCTAGGGAAGTGCTTGTTAAAATTTACTGTTCATGTGAGTCATAGTGGTATCTTACCAAAATAGAGATTCTGGTTCAGTTGGTCTGGGACAGGGCCAGACACTGTAAAACAATGCTGATGATTTATGGACCATGCTTCAAGTAGCAAAGCTGTAGGGATTTTATGGGTGGATTCTTGGTATGGAAGGTCTAGTAGCTTTCTTTGGAATGCAATGACTATCACAGTGTAAGGAAATTTTGAGATGTATTTCTGGGGGGTAGGGTCAAGATGTGGAATGTGGGAAACCAGGATGCAAAAAAACTGGATTGAGGTGGGTAATAAGAGGTCAATTGTGAGCTCTTCTATGGAAATTAGGTTAGTACTCCTGGGGAATCTCTGCAAAAGCACATGCTGCTGTATGTGCCACATGCTGTATGTTCTGAAAACAGTCCTCGTGAGCATATTCCCTCCATTGCCTTTTATTCTGCCCCTTGCACAGCTTCTCAGTGACAAAGTTGCAGTTATAGCTTACCTCCTTACATATCTGGCAGGAGTCTTTGGTGTGAAGGGGCTCCATACCGAGGCCTTCACTAAATTTGTATTAGTGTGGCTAAAGAAAATCTTAAGGTCTAGAGATCATATCATGAGGGTAGATTTGAGTGAATCCTTGCATCTTGATGAAGCTTCCAGGACCTTCCGTTGCTATGTAAGTATTCTATTTATAATTCAGTTGGTGATTTGATTAATTATTAATAGGGAACTAGATTTGAAAGTGTTGATTTGAGCCCTTTACCTGATGGCCTTAGCTAAGAAAAGAGGAAAAAAAAGTGCATTCCCAGTGGAGTGTAAAGTAAATCAGTCATTTTGTGGGACTGAATGTCAGTTTTTCATAGTTCATACATGCACTTACCTCATGATCTATCAATTCCACAAGTAGCTGTGAATAAAAATAATTCAAATGTCTATAATTATGTATAAAAACATAATGGCATATTACTAAGAAATAAAAAGAAATGAACTCTTGATGTGTGCAACAATACAGATGAACCAGAAAAACAATATATTCAGCTAACAAACCAGAAACTAAAGAGTCCACATTATATTATCCCATTTATATGAAGCAAAAGAGAGATCAAGCTTATCTATGTCAGGGGTCAGCAAAGTGCAGCATAGGGATGGGTTAATTGTGCTCCCTGATCTTCTATTTGTATACCAATGTGTAGAGAATTTTTTAAAAAAACATTGTTAAAGGTTTATAGAAAGAAATTAAATAGAATATGCAAGACAAATATGCAGCTCACAAAGCCTAGAGTATTTGCTATCTGCTCTTTTACAGAAAAGGTGGGCTGATGATGCCTGCTCTATGGTGACAGAAGTTAGAAACTGGTTTTCTCTAACAGAGACAAAAATTGACTAGAAAAGAAGCACAAAGGAATTTTTCTGGAATGACAGAAATGTTCTGATACTTCCTTTTAGTTGAGATTACAACCGTGTCTATGAGTGTCAAAACTCATTAAGCAGGTGTTTTGAATGAAACTCTTCCAATTTCTTCATCCACTTAGTTGGTAGCTTCTGTCCTCAGCTGTCACCAGAGGCCCAGTCAAAAGAGCACCAACAGAGAAACCACCTGTATGGGACTTTTCGAGGTGGCCTTACCATGAAGTGTCGGGCTTCAGGCACAGCTTCAATGACGGAACCACAATATGAAAGTTTAAGAGTTTTTAGTACTCATAGATCCTGGGGGCTGGGCACACGGAGGTCAGTGAGCACAGGCAGGGAGAAAGAAGACCGATATTTTTATGAGAATAGGGCATAGGTGGTCACTTTAAGTCCACAGGCAAATGCCAGAAAGCAGCAGGGAGCCCAGTCTGCTAGCCAGGAGAGATGTCTCTAAGTTCTTGTCTCTGGTCAAGGGCTTGAGCCACTTGGATGCAGTATAGAACTGGAATCAGTGTCAAGAGTGACTAAGCCCTGCCTTTGGCATGAGAAAGCTAAACCTGCATTTAAAATGGTTGCTGCGGCAACATAAAATTATAAGCATTCACTACAACAGAACATTTCAGCTGTATAATCCCATTATTATTTATAGCTCAAAATATGTCATAACTTTTTAAAAATCCAAATTTAATACTATTAAGGAAAATAAGAAGGCCCTAAATTAGCATCTACTACGCTAATCCCTTGATAACCTCAGGAGATCAAAGAAAAGAAGTAAAAGTCTCTAACAGACCCAGTGCTGTCCCCTAGAAGTGGCCCATTGATAAAAGCTAGCTGTTGATTGGTCAGGCCCTGAGAGAAAAGTTCCTGAGGGAACAATTCATACATTCCTGCTGGTGCTGAGTAGATTTGTGTTATAGACAAAAAGAAATATTAGGGGCCCAGCTGTAATGCTTGTTACTGGCAGCTGGAGATGTGTGGACACCAGCAAGGAGTAGGGCTCAATACAACACAGCTCAGTATACCACAATACAGGATTAATTAGAGCATATCCAACACGTAGGCATTGAGCATACCTACTGTTGGGAAAAAGCCAAAATAATTTTCTCATAAGTGTGTTTTGTCCTTGAAGTAATATTTTGTCTTTGAAACAATATTTGCTTTTTACACTAGTATGGCCTCTAATCACTACTTGCATTTCTGGTTTCTGTAATCGAGCTCACTTATCTGCACAGACCATATATGCTAGCCTAGTGAATGCTGCGAAAAGAAAAAAAAAATGTAAAAATCCTGGAAGAGTACACTTATAAAAACTTGGTGAGACCTGAGCTCAGGGTCTAGATTTTCAAGCATTACCTTGTCTGGGCCCACCAGCATAATAAATACCTGACTCTACAACCCTCTGAGTGCCAACCGCTTTTTTACCCAGTCCGGATCCACAACCAGACTCATCAAATGGCATCTCTACCACATCAGGTGTTTTTGAAACCCCAGCCTGCAAGTCCTATACCTGTATCTCTGTGTCAGCTGAATAACATTTCTGATTTTCCAGGCTCTGCAAATCTCTAGATTAAATTCACAAGGACAGCCAGTAGTATGTATGACTAACTTGTGGGTAGTCTGGATGACATAGCCCAAAGCAGACTTCCTGAAGGACTGCCAGAGAAGTAAATAACAGTTGAGTTGTGTTCTTCCATTGCTTTTTTGGGACCTCTGTAAACTAAGATCTGAACGTTATAGTCTGGACATAAATTTGTGAGAGGTCTAGTTTCAGCAGAAACTAGCTTACTTTAAGCATGCTAAATACTGACTCACAAAAGTGTTTGGATATTAGAAAAGGTACCATCTGAAATAAAAGTGTAGACATGGACCGAATATGGAAATTATTTTTATATGTTTTTACATTCTGATCACTCTCATTATGAGTTTTGCACAGTTCTGAAATAAAAAGAAATGGGTGGGAAGCCCAAAAGGTGCTGACACAAAGTGATAGGGAATAATCAGCACAGGAAACATGTATGGTGCCAGCCAGCCACCCAGTCAGCCAGGCAGATGTAGGTGATTGTGGAGGTTCTGGGAAACAGTATGGGCAATGTAGGACCTTAAAAACTAACGCCAACTTAAGTGACATTACAAGCGGCACAATTATGGGCCCACAAGGGCGTATTAATGTGGCAGCCTAAGACAGTGCCAGGAGGAAGTAAGCTGGGAGTATCAGCGGGAACCTTGCCTTAGCCCTTATTGGCCTAATACATGCTTCTGCGCTCGTGAACACTGTGTGATTGCAATAGCTAGGCACTGAGACAGGATGCATGCTCTCATAACCTTTAAGCTGATTGAAGGGTGTAAAAACCTCCCTTCCCCATTTGCCTTTAAAAGCAAGTGCTTGTGTGATAATAAATGGATCCGCTCAACAGAACCCCCGCCGTGTCTGAGTGTCCTTTAACAGGCTGGTTGGGGCCGGCGGCTGTGCTCACCTCTCTTCATGGCTCTCTTCCTCTGTCTCCTCCCAAGGGGGACTGGGGAAAGAGGAATCTGGGCAGTCCGCCCACCGACCAGAAGGGACACCAAGGGAGGGACTGATAGCAAGGCAAGGGCTGTTCGGGTCAGCCGGTGGTGGACCCGACAGGGCAGTAGAGAGAAGGGGAGGGCAGTGTGACTTGGGGTATCATGATGAATTCGCTACAATGAGACATAACCTCTAACAGTTATTGCCAAACAGAATCTGGGCCCTGTTTGTTTACAGATACTTCAACAATAAGCCAAACCACCAACT
>NW_007755496.1:969-1495 GCF_000696425.1 Galeopterus variegatus | reverse complement strand
AAAAAAAAAAAAAAAGAAAAAGTTTGTGCAATTAAAAATTTATTAAGAAGGCAGATCTCATAATAAATGTTATTACCGCAATTAAAAAACTAATAATAACAGTAAAAACAAAAGACTTTACCTTTTTTCTTGTTAAAAAATAAAAGAAGAAAAAAAGCAATTCCAATTTTCACCTCCATCTTTCTTTTCATCTGTTAGATCAACCGTCTGCCAATTGTCCTTCTGCACATTTCTGTGCTCATCCATGCGCGTGCTAGCCTAGGTACGTAAAGATTTTTACTTGTTTTTATACAAAGAATATCACACTATTTACATCAATCTGCACATATTATGTTTTAAAAATATTATACCATTTACACTTCTATAAATGTGAATATTATACATATATTTTAATGAATATGCACACGTGCTCATACTGAGTGAGATTTGAAAAATATGGTGAAACTTTTAGAGCAGATAGATTGAAATATAGACATATGTAATATATAGATATGTCTCCTGTTTCAACCAAATCACTCCATCTCCA
>NW_007755496.1:0-337 GCF_000696425.1 Galeopterus variegatus | reverse complement strand
TATATTTGAAAACTAATTTTTACTTTTGATACAATAAATACGGTAGTCAAAAAAGCCAATTTTTTGGCTATGAGTATAGTGAACCAAAAACAAATTGGTGTTTTATTTACACGTACTTTTTTTGGTTAATATTTGATAATTGCTCAGTTTCAAGATGTAGGTGTATTACTGGTAGAATTGAATATGAGAAAAATAATATGCCTTTTATTTCAACAATGATACAGAGTGGATACAAAACTCTTATAATGTGTCATCATGAAAAGTGGTGACAATCATTGTATTGTATGGTACAGACAGGTTTAGACTCTCCTTCTTCTTCCCTTTTTTTTTTTTTTTT
>NW_007755495.1:6919-7488 GCF_000696425.1 Galeopterus variegatus | reverse complement strand
TCTAGTTAAACTCATCAGACCAAGCTCATCGATCCATGTAAACTCAACAGAGCAAGCTCATAGATGTAAGTAAACTCATCAGACCAAGTCCATCTATCTAATTTAACTCATCAGACCGAGCTCATCGATCAGAGTAAACTCAACAGAACAAGCTCATTCATCTAAGTAAACTGATCATACCGAGCTCATCGATCTATGTAAACTCAACAGAAGAAGCCCATCGATCTAAGTAAACTCATCAGACCAAGCTCCTCGATCAAAGGAAACTCATCAGACCAAGCTCATCGATCTAACTAAACTCTACAAAGCAAGCTCATCGCTATAGTTAAACTCATCAGACCGACCTCATCGATCTATGTAAACTCAATAGAGAAAGCTCATCAATCTCAGTAAACTCATTAGACCAAGCTAATCGATCTAAGTAAACTCAACAGAGCATGCTAATCGATCTAAGTAAACTCATCAGACCAAGCCCATCGATCTAAGTAAACTCATCAGACCAAGCTAATCGATCTAAGTAAACTCAACAGAGCAAGCTAATCGATCTAAGTAAACTCATCAGACCAAGC
>NW_007755495.1:5404-6141 GCF_000696425.1 Galeopterus variegatus | reverse complement strand
ACCTCATCGATCTATGTAAACTCAACAGAGAAAGCTCATCGATATAAGTAAACTCATCAGACCAAGCTCATCTATGTAAGTAAACTCATCAGAACAAGCTCATTGGTCTAAGTTAACTCATCAGACCAAGATGTTCTATCTAAGTAAACTCATCAGACCAAGCCCTTCGATCTAAGTAAACTCATCAGACCAAGCTAATCGATCTAATGAAACTCATCGGACAGAGCTAATTGATTTAAGTAAACTCATCAGACCCAGCAGATATTTCTAAGTAAACTCATGAGACCAAGCTCATCGNGTAAGTTAACTCATCATGCCAAGCTCATCAATCTAAGTAAACTCATCAGACCAAGCTCATTTTACTAACTAAAATCATCAGACAAAGCACACCCATGTCAGTAAAATCATCACACCAAATTCATTGACCTAAGTTAACTCGTCAGACTGAGCACATCGATCTAAGTAAACTCAACGGACCAAGCTCATCGATCTAAGTAAACTCATCAGACTGAGCTCATCGATCTTAGTAAACTCAACAGAGCAAGCTCATCAATCTAAGTAAACTCATGATACCGAGCTCATCGATCTAAGTAAACTGAAAGGAGCCAGCTGATCGATCAAAGTAAACTCATCAGACCAAGCTCATCGATGTAAGTAAACTCATAATACCAAGCTGATCGATCTATGTGAAATCATCAGACCAAGGTAATCGATCTATGTAAACTCATCGGACCGAG
>NW_007755495.1:3091-3315 GCF_000696425.1 Galeopterus variegatus | reverse complement strand
AAACTCATCATACCGACATCATCGATCTAAGTAAACTCAACGGAGCAAGCTGATAGATCTATGTAAACTCATCAGACAGAGCTAATTGATCTAAGTAATCTCACCAGACCAACTTCATCGATCTAAGTAATCTCATCAGACCAAGCTCATCGATCTAAGAAATCTCATCATACTAAGCACATTGATCTCAGTAAACTCATATGACCAACATCATCCATCTAAGT
>NW_007755495.1:783-1055 GCF_000696425.1 Galeopterus variegatus | reverse complement strand
ACTATGAAGCTCATCAGACCAAGCACATCAATCAAAGTAAACTCATCAGACCAATCGCAACAATCTAAGTAAACTCATCAGACCAAGCTCATCATTTGAAGTAAACACATTAGACCAAGCTCATCGATCTAAGTAAACTAATCAGACTAGCTCTTCGGTCTAAGTAAACTACTCTGACAAAGGTCATCGATCTATGTAAACTAATCAGACTAGCTCATTGATCTAAGTAAACTCAATGGACCAAGCTCATTGATCTAAGTAAACTCATCAGA
>NW_007755495.1:0-312 GCF_000696425.1 Galeopterus variegatus | reverse complement strand
CAAACTCATAGATCTATGTAAACTCATCAGAGCAAGCTCATCGATGTAAATAAACTCATCCAACCAAGCCCATCGATCTATGTAAACTCATCCGGCCAAGGTAATCTATCTAAGTAAACTCATCGGACCGAGTTTGTCAATCTAATTAAACTCTTCAGACCGATCTCATCGATCTAAGTAAACTCATCAGACCAAGCTCATCTATGTAAGTAAAGTCATCAGAACAAGCTCATTGGTGTAAGTTAACTCAACAGACCAAGATGTTCTATCTAAGTAAACTCATCAGACCAAGCTAATCGTTCTAAGTAAACT
>NW_007755494.1:6018-7488 GCF_000696425.1 Galeopterus variegatus | reverse complement strand
TTAAAATGGCTGAGGTACTTTCCCAAAATGGCTGGCGGCCCGGGCGTAGCCCAACAGTAAACAAGTAAAAAGTGAATATAGATGTGTAAAAAATCCTCATCCTAATGGAAGAGATAGTGATACAAAAATGTATCAGTGAAAAAAAGATTTAACCATTTTACAACTAATGCTGCTATAACTGACAATTTATTTTCTTAAAAACATGAAGTTGTCCTCATCCCTCACTCTTCTTTGTCATAAATTTTAAGTGGTTTCAAATCCTTAATATAAAAAACAAAACTTAAATATAATAGAATAAAATGTTAGTAAGCATATTTAAGACTGTGAATGAGGAAAGACTTTTATACGCAGGGCACAAAAATAAGCACAAAAATAAACAGTTGATACATTGCTGGATTTCACTACTTTTAATTTTCCTATTTGTAAACGTGATTACTTATAATACCTGATTCAAATGGATACTGAGAGAATATCATGATACAAAGTAAAATGTCTGAGTACTCAAAAATATATCTCCCCTGCTTTCTTTCTTAACTGCTAAAATGTTCATTTTTTACAGGTAAGGAATTTTTTTAAAAAGCATATTGTCCTTCTCAGTATATCAAAATGAGTCAAGATACTGAAAAATAATGAAATGGTTTCTTGTATTTGCACATATGCTATGTACCCAGCATTTTCTTGAGTGTTTCATTAGCTCCTGTAACTTTTAATGTGTGTGCTGAGAATGACTATAACTGTATATCTATTTCTATCTATCTATCATCTGTCTGTTTATTCTGAAAATAACTACATGTAAAATCATGGCAAACACAGCAGTTTCTTGAGTAATGTTTGAACAATTGATGTCCAATTCTAAAGTATGATTAAGTGAAAAATATTTCTTCAGATAAATGTTTCATAAGAGATACTCAGATAAAAAGTAATATTTTAGGCATAGTATATGTAATATAGAAAATGCATTAAAATAACCTCTTCAATCATGTAGATATTTAAATGTACATAAATGATACTAGAAAAAGGTCTAGCAGTTATAAAATGATCCAAACACTTACACTGTGTTTGCAAGATTACATGGGGACACATGTTGTCTTTTTGAATACTCAGTTTCTACTCCTTCTCAAACTTTGCATTATTTTAACTACTACCCCTTAGGTAACCACTGTATTGACTAATCTATAATAACTAGAAATAGTGTAGAGGACTCTCTGGGAAGGTTCCTAATTGTGGAAAACAAATATACCTACAATTATGGCCTTCAACTATACACCCTGACAATGGCATCCTGTTTAAATCTAAGCTGAAAAATGTGTGTATTGATTCTATTTATAAATACAACTATATCCTATGGGTATTTGCTTAGGGAAAATTATTAAAGCAATTCAAAAGTATCTGGTCAGCGTTAAATTCTGTAGATAATTGTAAGAATGGAAATGTCTGTTTCTATAGACACATTAAAATATGCACTTTTTG
>NW_007755494.1:3757-5082 GCF_000696425.1 Galeopterus variegatus | reverse complement strand
TGGTAATACTACTAAACTTGATGACTTTTCTTTTATGATGTATTTCTGAATAAGGGAAAAAAAATCAACTGAAGAATCTATACCTGACAACTAGAATACGGGGGAAAAACAAACAAAAAATATTACTTCCATCTTTTCATTTTAAGTTAATAAACATATTAATCTATTTTAATTAATCAATATTGATTAATTAATCAATATATTTCAGTTAATAGAACTGAAACTCCACTGCTACAAAGAGAAGGACAAAAGAACCACACATTTTTAATTTTATAAGATGTTTGAGAATGTAATTCCAGTTCAGTAAAGCCTTAAGGAAATTTTTGTTTTACTTGTTTGTTTCTTTTCAATTAGTCATGAACTTTCTTTAAAGATACTTTATCAGAACTGAGAACATTTTTACAAACATTGATTGTACCATTACATTTCCACATGCTATGTTGTATTTGTTGAATAAGAACTAATAGTTATGAATGGTGGCCCCCAAATTACATGTTCACATCCTACTCCTCAGAAACTATGAATATTACCTTATGTGGCAAAGAGTAAATAAATCAGAAATTTTGAGAGAAGGAGCTTGTCCTGATTATCGAGGTGGCCCCTAAATCCAATGACAAGTTTTCTTATAAGACTGAAACAGTAGGAGATTTGAACCACAGAGGAGAAGCCAAGGTAAAGATGGAGCCAGAGACTGGAGTGATGTGGCCACAAGCCAAGGAAAACTGGCAGCCACCAGAAGCTATATGAGTCAAGAAACAGTTTCTCCCATAGAATTCCTGTAGGGAATATGGCCCCATTGACACCTACAATGCAGACTTCTAGCCTCCATAATTATGAGAGAATAAATTTCCATTGTTTTAAGCCACTAAGTGTGTGGTAACTTCTTATGGCAGACTGGAAAACAAATTCAGTAGCTCCAGGAAAATAATGCATTTTCTGTATTAGCAAAAAATAGTTAAAATGCTCTGCGAGATTAAATGGCTAGCAAACAGATATTTAGCAATTTGGTTTCTAAAATAAGCACAAACATTAGAATTCTTGAAGACACAATTAAGTTCTCTCTCCACACTGTAGAGGACAAATATATTAATTATTTTTATACTTGAGCAAATAATCTGATATCTATTTTCAGAACTGGGATTTGAGATATGTAATAATTTATACTCATTCCCATAAAACAAAAGACATCCTGCAGAACTGTACAGCATGCTTGGTAAAGTTAGTTGTCAATGTTTTCTCAAATTGTAAAATAATTAATGTACCAGAAGAGAAGCATCCTGTAACAAAACCTGTGGGAATACCTTTCCTGGATGACTTCTGTTCTT
>NW_007755494.1:0-2934 GCF_000696425.1 Galeopterus variegatus | reverse complement strand
ATTGTACATATATGCACTAAGCACATGGATTTTGAAAAGGACAACTATTAGTAAGACATAGACCCTGTGCTAACAATGTATAATAGTCAAAATACATTTTTCTCTAATATTTAGCAGAGTAAAATCTTTGCACTGCAATGAAGTACAAAGTGTAACACCAACTACTAGGAAGATGGCATTATATACTTTCAGTATAACCAAAAAATCTACATTCTTTATTTGTACTTAGGAAGATTACAAGAGTTTTTTGTTTGTTTATGTTTATAAAAAAACAATGACAATATAATATACAATAAATATGCCAAGATAAGTAAACTACTTAAACTCTTCACAAAATATATTCTGATTTGTGTTTGTATTTAAGTATCTTTTATTATATAGAGTAATAAAAAGACAGGAGTGTGCATTATTAACAACCTATTGAAAGATATACACTGCCCAATTTGTTAGCATGTGTAGGTTGAGTTTATTTTATTTTATTTTTTATTTATTTATTTTTATTGAAGCATGATTGATTATGCATACTTGTGGGGTACAGAGATGAATACCTGTGTACAATATGTGTATAATTGGTATATTCATCACTGCAAATTGTAATTATCCTATATGACCCTTAACCAATTTCTTGCTAATCCCTATCCATCTTTCCCACCTCTAGTAATCACAGTTCTGTTCTCCCATTTTGAAAGTTCAGCATATTATTGTGATCTATCATATTATTGTGATCTGTCTATTATTTTTTAGCTCCTACTTATGAGTGAGGACATGTGGTATTTCTCTTTATGTACCTGGCTTATTTCACATAACATGATTTTCTCCAAGCTCATCCATGCTGCTTTGAATGGAAGAATTCCATTATTTTTTTTTATAGCAGAGTAGTGTTCCACTATATATATATATATATATATATATATATATATACACACACACACCACATTTTCATTATCCAGTCATCCACTGATGGACATTTAGGTTGGTTTCAATACTTGGCTATTGGAAATGGAGATGTGATAGACATGGTTGTGCAGGTATCTCTTCATAATGATGATTTATATTCCTTTGGGTATATATCCAATTGTGAGATTGTTGTATCATTTGGTGGTTTTATCTGTAGTTGATTGAGAAACTTCAAAACTGTTTTCCTTAATAGCTGCACTAATTTACAGTTCCACCAAGAGTTTAAAAGGTTTTCCCTTTCTCTGCATCCTCACCCGCATTTCCTGTTCTGTCTTTTCATAATAGCCATCTAACTGGGGTGAGTTGATATCTCAGTGTGGTTTTGATTTGCATTTCCCTGGTGCCGAGTGATGTTGAGCATTTTTCATGTATGTGGTAGCCATTTGTATATTCAGCTCTTTTGCCCATTTTAAAAAATATGGTTACTTTTTTAATGTTAAATTGTTTGAGTTCCTTGTATATTCTGGATACTAATCCCTTGTCAGATGTATAGTTTGAAAATATTGTATCATATTCTGTAGGCTGTCTTCACTCTGTTGACTGTTTGCTTTGTTGTGCAGAAGCTTTTTAGTTTGATATAATTTCATTTGTTTATTTTTTATTTTGTTGCCTGTGCTTTTGGGATCTTATTCATAAAGTTTTTGCCCAGTCCTACATCCTGAAATATTTCTTCTATGTTTCCTTCTAGGGGTTTTATGGTTTCAGATCTTATATTTAAGTCTTTAATCGATTTTGCATTGATTTTGGCATATGATGAGTGATACAGGTCTAATTTCATTTTTCTACAAATGGATATCCTGCTTTTCCAAGCACCATTTATTGAACAGGCAGTCTTTTCCTTAATATATGTTCTTGGTGCCTTTGTAGAAGAATAGTTGGCTGTATGTATGTGGACTGATTTCTGGATTCCCTATTCTCTTCCATTGGTCAGTGTGTCTGTTTGTATGCCAATACCATGATGTTTTGGTTACTGTACCTTTGTGATATAATTTGAAGTCAGTTAGTGTAGAGGCTAAAGTTTTATTTTGTTTTGCTCAGAATGCTTTCGCTATTTGGGGTCTTTTGTTGCTCCATATGAATGTTAGGATTGTCTATTTCTTTGAGGAATGTCATTATTATTTTGATGGGGGTTGCACTGCATCTGTACATATCAAAATTTCCCAATTGTATGAGAAGCAAGGGGCTTTATATTGCCTCATGTATTGGCTGATCCTCAAAAAACATTAATGCCAAGTGTAACCATAAAGAGAATCCCAAATTCTGGAATTGCCTTCAGTTTTCATTGTTGTTGTTGTTGTTGTTACTAAATTTTTTGGAAAGCAACTTCCTTTTAAATCATTTACCCAAAAGTAAATTGTTTTCCTAAAAAGAAGTAAATTGTTTTCCTAAAAAAAATGATGTAGGTGAAAATTGTATAAGAAAGGTAAGTTGAAAGAATTGTCTCTGTTGTTTATATTTGTCTTAAGCGATTAGAAAGCATCACTTTGCTTCTTATACACATTCTTTAAAACTCTCCAGAAATAGCAATAATACAGTATTTGAAATGTGCTGATATAGTAGTACTTCACTGGTGTCAGGGTCTGTAATGGATACTCATGGGACAGAAAGATAAGCAGAATGCCACCTCAGCCTTCAAGGAGTTTTCAGGCTAATAGAAAAATAAAAGAAATCCAAATACTTGCAACAAAATGAAGAAGATCTGTACTGTAATAGAAGTAGTAGTATTGTAAGGGGGCTCAAAGAATGAAATTATTTTCTTCCCACAAATTGGATGAAGAAAGACTTGTGAAAATTTTTGCATGAAATTGGCCTTAAAGAGAATGCTAAGGATTTAGTCAGTAACACTTGCGAAGTCTGAAGGGATACTTCAGGCATATGGAATAGCATGTAACAAGGTTCAGGCAAGAGGAGCTCACAATTTTTTTTTTTTCCTTTTTGTCTTTTTTTACTGACCGGTAATGGGATCGCAACCCTCGG
>NW_007755493.1:6825-7488 GCF_000696425.1 Galeopterus variegatus | reverse complement strand
TCTTCTTCTGTCAATGCAGTCAAGTGGTTGGTGGGCTGCCTGCATGGTGGCAGTCGTTGCTGCTGTGGCAGTGAGCCACCCTTGCAGCAGCAGTGGCTGTGGTAGACCACTTGCATGAAGCGATGTCTGTGTCAGGGTGTCGTCTGCCTGCAGCTCCTCAGGTCTTGTGTACTCCTACTGTACATTACATGGGAGCTGTCCAGAGCTGCTGAGGTCCTCAGGCACACTCCTAACATCTGTTAGATGGGGGCTTCTCACTTCTGCTGAGGTTCCTGGGCCCAAAGTCTCATCTAATTCATGCCATTTTCTGCATAATCAATTTTTGCTAATTTAAAGTGTTATACAAAAATTATGGCAGGCCATTGTTTTGGACTGGGCACCTGCACCAGGTCCCAATAAATCAGACCAAACCAAAATGGAGTCATGCATGCTAAATGCCACATAATCAAACTGAAATTTTGAAGAAGTAGATCGGTCCCAATACAGACCAGTTTTTCCTGAAAATGGGAGATTCCAGTCTACCTAACAAATCAGCGTAATGTAGGAGTCCCCTCTGATTTACCCCTTACAAAAAAGTAAGCTGAAGTAGCTTGATATTAATCAACTTTTTTTTTTTTTTAAAAAGATGACCGGTAAGGGGATCTCAACCCTTGGCTTGGTGTT